>NC_081809.1:5956153-6257307 GCF_030704535.1 Vitis vinifera | reverse complement strand
TGTATAATATATATACGAGTAATTTTCTATAATATGACATAGTAACCGTGAGTATTAAAGGTATATAATATATATTTAAATATTTAAATATTAAAATATTATATACATTTAAATGTCCATTTTAACAAAGAAAAGAAATATATAATTGTAAAATGTTATAATATATAATATTATTAGTGTGAAATTATTTTGAAATTATTTTTTTGCATACATTATATATATATATGTTAAAATATAAGAAATATAAGTAGAACATTATTCGAAATTTTGAGTTTGTATTCTATATTTTATAAAAATTAACATTAGTTTTAAATTATTGAAAAAATTCTTGTAAGAAATTGAGAGCTAAAAATTAAAAATAAATTAAAGTAGATATAAATTTAAAATATTATTTGATTTATTTAATTGGATATTTTAATATAATATATATGTATAAAATAATTGTGTATAATATAAAATAGTAACCGTTAGTATTAAAGGTATATTATATATATTTAAATATTCAAATATTATATACATTTCATATCTATTTTAAAAAAGAAAAGAAATAGATAATTGTAAAATGTTAGAATATATAATAAAAGAAAATAAATAAATTTAGTAATGGTTGTTAGTATTAAATTATTTTTTTTGCATATAATATTAATTAAAAAAATATAAAAATATAAGAAATATAAGTAGAACATTATCCGAGAGTTGGTCTTATCTTATATAATATGTAAATGGACATTTAAAATGTTATATTATATACATTTAAATATCCCTTTTTTAAAAGAAAAGAAATATATTGTAATGGACAATGCACCATAATATTAGTAAAATAGATTTGCAAAATATATATTGTTTATTATCATAAAGTTTATTGATGATGATACTTTTTTGTTGATCTTTTGAATAGGTTTTATAATGTACGGTTACACCACGGTGTTGTGATATACTAGGGGTGAAATTATTGATTATGAATTTGGGGTAAGTTATAATCGTCCTCTTGATAAAGGTGTTTTAATCAATAGTATGATAACATTTGATGATTTAGAAACAAAATTGTGTCATGCTCTGAATATTAATCGTACTTATACCAAGTTAAATATGGTGTTTCGATATCCAGTTCCCTTTCCAAATGGAAATGGTACTGTTAATTATGTCCCTTTGCCTATTCGAGATGATGGTGATGTAAGGATAATGTTTACCGTTGTCGCACAATCTCCTCCTCCAAATACTATTGAAATGTATTGTCAAACTTCTTCCATTGATTATCACCCTGTGCCTAGTAGCTTTACTACCCCATTGCATATTAAAAGTCTAGGTCCAAGTCAACATATGGTAGAAAATAACACATCTTCCCCTAAGTATATGCAAAGTTATGATAATGACATGGAACCTATAGTTAGGGTAGATATGGCAGGGGTTACTGAGTCAATTGTAATGACAGTTGGAAATTATGTTGATATTTTACCTGGAAATGATGATGACAATGTAGAGTTATTTGATGAAGATGATGGTAATGAGGATATTATGGACATGGAGGATAATGAAAATACAGAAAATGATGCATCATTGCTAGGTGGTGATGAACATGATGTCCCTTCCCCAATATTTAGAGAATTGAATTAGGATGTAATTAACTCCATCGCTGACAAGGATTTAATAGCACGCACTGGCTTATGGAATGAATCAGATGAATTGTTTAAGGGTTTGCGGTTTGAGAGTAAGGTAGACTTACAATATGCTGTTAAACGTTATTCTATATGTATGAATCAACATTTGATTGTTATTGAATCTGAGCCAGATATTTGGGCTGTGAAGTGTAAAAAATGGTCTGAGGGTTGTAATTGGAGGCTTCGTGCATGTCGTCGTAAATTTCATGGTTTGTTTGAGATAATAAAGTACATAGGTCCTCACACTTGTGTTTACCCTAAACTATCACAAGACCACTCACAATTAGACTCAACCTTCATTGGACGAGAAGTTCAAAATGTAGTCCAAAGTGATCACACAATTTCAATTGCTGCATTACATCAAATAGTGAAAGATAAATTTGGTCATAATGTTCATTACAAGAGGATTTGGGAAGCAAAGAGGAAAGCAATGATAAGGATATTTGGTGATTGGGATGAATCTTACCAAACATTACCTAGGTGGATGAATATTGTTAAACTTACTAACCCTAGGACTAAGGTTGTTTGGAAGACATCATTACTAGCAGGTTGCAATGGAAATGTACGTTTTATGCGTGTGTTCTGGGCTTTTGGGGCATGTGTTGAAGGATTTAAGCATTGTAAACCAATAATACAAATAGATGGTACTTTTTTATATGGAAAATACATAGGGAAACTTTTGATTGCAACATCAATCGATGCTAATGGTCATATCTTCCCTCTAGCATTTGCAATAGTTGAAGAAGAATCATCAGATAGTTGGTCTTGGTTTCTTTATATATTAAGGACTCAAGTCACACAAAGAGAAGACATATGTCTCATTTCAGATCGTCATGCAGGAATACAAGTCGCCATTAGGGATCCTAGTGTTGGTTGGAGCCCGCCTTATGCACACCATCGATATTGTCTTAGGCATGTGACAAGCAATTTCAATGATAAATATAGAAATAAGATGTTAAAAGACTTAGTGTATAGAGCAAGGTCTCAACATCAACCACGAAAGTATGAGGCATGTATGACTGAGTTAAAACGATTAGATGAGAAATGCTTAGAATGGTTTAACAGGTTAGACACAAAGAAATGGACTTTGGCACATGATGGAGGACATCGGTATGGGTGGATGACTATAAATATTGCTGAATGCATAAATGGAGTGCTCAAAGGGGCTAGAATGTTGCCTATCACTGCTCTTGTTCGATTAACTTTCTATCGTTGTGTTTCATATTTTGAGACTCGTCGAATAGAGATACAAACTCAAATGGCAAATGGAGATTTGTATATTTCCTATGCCATTAACAAAATAACAAAATATCAATCAAAGGCTAGTGGACACACTGCCAATATTTTTCACCGTTCAAATGAGATATTTAAAGTTACAACTGCTCCCCATGGGTTTCATATGGATAAAGGAAACAATATACAAATTGTGAAGTTGAAAGAAAGAACATGTACTTATAATAAATGGCAATCATTTGGTACACCATGTTCACATGTGTTGGCTGTATGTGCACGTGCAAGGATTGATAGTTGGCAATTTGTTGACAAACATTATAAGATGGATGTATATGCTTGTTGCTATACACCTCAATTCAATCCAATTCCACATCAAGCCTATTGGCCAGAGCCTAATTTTCCAATTGTTCATCCTAATCCAACTCTAGTACGTGATAAAGGAAGACCAAGATCTTCAAGGATTAGGAATGAAATGGATTGGAGAGAACCAAGTGTTAAATTGCGATGTGGGCTTTGTAAACAAGAAGGTCACAATCGGCGAAAATGTCCTAACAGAGGGGAGTCTTCTAACACAACCGCTCAATGATATTGTAAGTTCTAGTTGAAAATTTAATTATTTAAATTAAAGTTTTTTTTAATTTAAATTCTCTTGAAGAGACGATTTCTCATGAAAAAAAATAATATATTTTTAAAAAAAATCCCAAATATAGAAAAAAAAATCCTCAAGGAACTCATCTCTTGAAGAGACGAGTTCCCATGAAAAAAATTAATATATTTTTTTTAAAAAAAATCCCAAATAAAAAAAAATTCAAAAAGGGAAATCGTCTTTTGAAGAGACGATTTCCCATTAAAAAAATTAATATTTTTTTTTTCAAAAAATCCCAAATTTAAAAAAAAAAAATTTCCAAAAGGAAAATCGTCTTTTTAAGAGACGATTTCCCATTAAAAAAAATTAATATTTTTTTTTAAATCCCTAATTAAAAAAAAAATATCCTTAAGGGAACTCGTCTCTTGAAAGAGATGAGTTCCCATGGAAAAAAATAAATATTTTTTTTAAAAAAAATCCCAAATATAAAAAAAAAATCCTCAAAGGAACTCGTCTCTTCAAGAGACGATTTTCCATTAAAAAAAATTAATATTTTTTTTTAAAAAATTAATTTTTTTTTTTTAAAAAATCCCAAATTAAAAAAAAATCCTTAAATATAAAAAAAAAATCTTTTTTTTAAAAAATCCTTAAATATAAAAAAAATATCTTCAAGATACGAGTTCCCATGAAAAATAAAAAAAATTAAATTTTTTTTAAAAAAATCCCAAAAAAAAAAAAAAAAAAAATCCTCAAGGAACTTGTCTCTTCAAGAGACGATTTCCCACTAAAAAAATTAATATATTTTTTTTAAAAATCCCAAATTATTAAAAAAAAAAATTCCAAAATGGAAATCGTCTCTTGAAGAGACGATTTTCCGTTAAAAAAAATTAATAAAATTGCAAAAGGGAAATCATCTCTTCAAGAGACGATTTCCCATTAAAAAAAAATAATATTTTTTTAAAAAAAATCCCAAATTAAAAAAAAAAAAAATTCCAAAAGAGAAATCGTCTCTTGAAGAGACGATTTCCCTTTTGCAAATTTTTTTTTTTTTGTTGGCAAATCATTTCCAATAAACTAGCAACCAATAAAAGTTAGTATTCATCATCAATACAAATAAACGAAGAATAAAAAAAAACATGTATCATCAATTTATGTTCCATACAAGATATAAAAGTCATCAATGTGTGCCACATGAAGGAGGCTTCCTTCTTCGTTGTGGCCGTTGGTGACATCTTTCCAACTCAGATTGATCTGAGGGACCATCTAATGTTGCTTCATTTCCTCGTCTTCATCCTCGTCCTTGACTTCTTCCTTGTCCACGTCCTTCATCTTGCACTTGTGCCTCTCGCTGTTGTTCAACAAGTGGTAACGGAAAGTATTGCATTTGTGTCGCCACATCATCTCTAAATGGATGTCCTAATGACTGTGGTGACAAAGCAATGAGTGGTCCTGTAGGTGGAGTAAATGATACATCGATACTAGACGACATAGGTATATGAAAAGAAGACCCATCAATATAAGAATGCAATATCTCCTACATGAATGATGTCCCAACATCTTCCTGTATCGCCCCCTCAGCAATGGATGGAACTGATGAATAAGGTAGTGACTGGTCAAGTGGTGTAGAAAAATTGAAGGAAGAATGTTGTAAAGCTGATGGTGGAAAATGTATAGCTACATCATCGCTATGGAAGTGTGGATCATCAGAAATATGGCTTCCACGTGTTCGTACACCTCCGCCTCTAGTGCGAACACCTCCACCTGTAGGATGTACCCCACCACCTCTAGTCCGCACCCCACCACCTCTGGTCCGTACCCCAATATATGTCATCCCAACCTCCTCATCTGATGAATGTCTCTCCGCATCAATGACATTAGGGGGAATAAGAAACTCATCGGCCTCGTGGATCTCTGAACGTCTAGTCTGTACCCCACCACCTCTACTCCGGACCCCACCACCTCTAGTCTGCACCCTACCACCCCTAGTCCGCACCCCACCATCTTTTATCCCAACCTCCTCATCTGATGATTGTTTCTTCGTATCAACAACATTAAGGGGAATAACTAATCGATCAACCTCATGTATAGCCTCTAAAGTGGTTGCACATAATTGATGAATTGCATCACGATGACCGATATTCGGTGTATCTGGAGCAGTCCATAAATGTATTTGTTGCAAACTGCGGTTCTGTAAGAATTAAGAATAAAAAGTTAGATGTTTTTGTAATAAGAATAAAATATAGTAATAAATAAAAAGACATTGTAATTACCACTATCTCCCATGAAGATCCATGTGGAGTCAAAAAAAGGCGAGTGATTGAACGATACCACACCATATATGGGTGGTTATACCCATACGAAGTATATGCTGCCTCAGCTTTAGCAAGATGATCGTACCTAGCCTCCCACCTTTGAATATAGTGGTGATGAATACTCATCCAATCAAAATCATGTCGGCCCCTCAAATCATATCTATGTAAGCCCAATTATGTATCGCATTGCTCGGGAATATGTTGTACTAGCCCAAATTGCCGCAAAACACGATCAGGTCTATGCCATTCCACTATGTGGAAACAGATAAGGGGTGAAATAGTCAACCACAAGTCAGAGGCAATAGTACAGTAATCTGAGAGTGCAGAGATGACATCATCAGTATATGGCTCCCATATAATCTGCAATTAAATTTGAAATATAACTCACATTATTTAATAATAATTTCATTATAAATCGTTTAAAAAAATTATTCAAAATAATTAATTTATCACCTGCTCTGGCATAAGTCGATCAAGTAGATATCTATACTGGGATAGCACATGCATAGGCGTCGAAGTAGTACGGAATTCATCTCTCCAACTACAAAAAGAATATATATTAAAGGTTTTAGTAATTGTTTATTTATGCATATATGTGTTTACATATGCTATAACTATGGTTGAATACATACCGCATGCCTAAAGGTGGTTGTGGCAGTATTTCATCATGTGGTGCCGGATGTAAGCGCATAGGTGCCATAAAAGGAAATCTATCCCATATCCATAACTGTAACAAAATCAGAGGACCTGATACATCATGTGCATCAATACGGGATGCTCGACACATCTCTCGATATAGCCAAACTAGGCAAGCACTACCTCAACTGTAAGTACCAGTAACTCCAAGATCCTAAAGTAATGGTAAAAACATTAAGTGTACCCTATTGTTTGATTTATCCGCAAAAAGAAAACCTCCAATCAACTGTAAGATGAATGCCCTAGCATAGCATCTCACGGACTCCACATCAGCATCAGGTGGCAATGAAGGAAAATGTTCTGTCAACCACATCAAACGAAGTCTTTGTCCAGATATATCTCTATCTCCAGGCACCACTCCTAATAGTGTAGCAC
Organism: Vitis vinifera; assembly: GCF_030704535.1. Classification (NCBI taxonomy): domain Eukaryota; kingdom Viridiplantae; phylum Streptophyta; class Magnoliopsida; order Vitales; family Vitaceae; genus Vitis; species Vitis vinifera. The sequence continues at coordinate 6,250,447 of NC_081809.1, read as the reverse complement.
ACACCTCTCTCCAATCTAAGCACGTGGTACCGGTAATTGCAACACCATCAATCGGTAAGCCTAAAATAATGCTAACATCTTGAAGTGTGATGGTACACTCTCCCTGAGGTACATGGAAAGTGTGGGTCTCAGGACGCCATCTCTCTATGAATGTTGTAATAAGGTGCCAATCCAATGAAATAAAACCTAATCGAGTAACATCGTAGAATCCAGATTGTTGCAAATATGGAATGATACGTGCATCCAAAACACTATTACGAAAAAAATTGGCTTCACGACGTCAACAATGGAGCTCTCCGGGATCATTTCCTTCCCATATAAGTGAAGATCGGTGTATTTCCTGGTTATATAGAACTGAACGATCTACTGGTTCAGGATCCATGAGAATATATTTCCTGCATCATTCAAATATTTTTTAATATTTTAATATTCTAACATTTTACAATTATATATTTCTTTTCTCTTTTAAAATGAATATTTAAATGTATATAATATTTTAACATTTAAATATATATTATATACCTTTCATACTCACTGTTACTATTTTATATTATAGAAAATTACTTATATATATATATATATATATTATACATTAAAATATCCATTTAAATAAATCAAATAATATTTTAGTTTTATTTATTTTTTATATTTTGGTCTCAATATCTTACAAGAATTATTTCAATAATTTAATACTAATATTATTTTTCATAAAATATAAAAGATAAATTCATAATTTCGATAATGGTCTACTTAAATTTCTTTTAATTTAATATTTTTTAAATAATATTATATGAAAAAAAATAATTTAACACTAACAACCATTAATAAATTTATTTATTTTATTTTATTATATATTCTAACATTTTACAATTATATATTTCTTTTCTTTGTTAAAATGAATATTTAAATTTATGTAATATTTAAATATTTAAATATATATATTATATATACATTTAATACTCACTGTTACTATGTTATATTATAGAAAATTTCTTTGATATATATATATATATATTATACATTAAAATATCCATTTAAATAAATTAAATAATAATTTAGTTTTATTTCTACTTTTATTTATTTTTAATTTTTAGCTATCAATATCTTACAAGAATTATTTCAATAATTTAAGAATAATATTAATTTTTTAATAATTTAACACTAACCACCATTACTAAATTTATTTAAATTAATTCATGCACACAATAATTAATTCATGCACGTAATAATTTATTCTGTCTAATAATCTTCAAGTATAAAAACAGAAATATTTAATTTATAATACTGTATAATTTATTGCAGAAATTTAAATATAATAACGCAAATATTTGAATATGAAAAATTTGTTTATTGAAAATATACCTTACAGAGAGTTGATGATTACAGGCTGGTTTACAGCAGAGGGATGACTCAGACTGAAAAAAGAAAATTACAAGAGAAAATTTTTTGAACTCTAAAAAATTTGCACTCTCTAAATTTTTTCTGCTTTTTTTTCTGTTCTTGAAGCTCTCTTTCCGACTCTGCTTGATGAAGAAAGTTGAGGCTCTATTTATAGGCGAGGATTCGGACTTGAAATTCTATTGAATCTGCAATCTTGAAAAAGTTTGAAATCCATCACGTGTAGAGACCGCTGGGTACTGAAGTCTACAGAGGGAGAATTTCTTTTCTTTGTCAAAGACTTGAAAAGAGAAAAATTCACTTTACTTTCCCTTCCTCCACATTGCTTGCAAAGTAGTAGAAAGTAGACAAATACTACTATTCACTACTATTCATGACTTTTGATGTGACTTTTGATGCTCAAGTCTATTTTTCTAAGTATTTTATATAAGGGTTCATTCTCAAATCTTTAGTAATCAGAAACATAATTTAAACAACCTAAAAATTTTGCAATTGTTTTTTATCTTTTATTTCATCTTTATTCTATTTTTGAATCGGTTTTGTTTTTCCTTGAAAAATTTCATGTCCTAAAAATCTAATTTTTGTTTGAAATAATTTTATTTTTGGAGCAGAACAAGCCATTACATGTGCTTTAATGACATTGAAAATATATATTTTTAATTTGAGATTTAAATTTTTTTTTTTTCAAATGGGAACTCGTCTTTTTGAAGAGACGAGTTCCCATGAGGGATTTTTTTTTTTTTTTTTATATAATTTGGGATTTTTTTTCCATGGGAACTCGTCTCTTCAAGAGACGAGTTCCTTTGAGGAATTGTTTTTTTTTTTTTTTTGGGATTTTTTTAAAAAAAAATTATATATATTTTTTTTCATGGAAGTTCCCTTGAGGAAATTTTTTTTTTTAATTTGGGAATTTTTTTTAAAAAAATATTTTTTTTTCATGGAACTCGTCTCTTGAAGAGATGAGTTCCTTTGAGGAATTTTTTATTTTATTTTATTTTAAATTTGGGAATTTAATATATATATATATATATATATATATATATATATATATATATATATATATATATGTCTTTTCAAGAGACGAGTTCCCTTGAGGAAATTTTTTTTTTTTTTTTTTTGGGAATTTTTTTTAAAAAATATATATATATTTTTTCCATGGGAATTCGTCTCTTCAAGAGATGGGAACTCGTCTCTTCAGGAATTGTTTTTTTTTTTTTTTTTTTTTAAATAATTTGGGAATTTTAAAATATATATATATATATATTTTCATGGAACTCGTCTCTTGAAGAGACGAGTTCCCTTGAGGAAATTCCTTTTTTTTTTTTTTTTTTTTTTATTTTGGAATTTTTTTTAAAAATATATATTTTTTTTTCCATGGGAACTCGTCTCTTGAAGAGACGAGTTCCCTTGAGGAGTTGTTTTTTTTTTTTTTTCATAATTTGGGAATTTAAAAAAACATATATATTTTTTTCATGGGAACTCGTTTCTTCAAGAGACGAGTTCCATTGGGGAATTGTTTTTTTATTTTTATTTTTTATTTTTTATTTTTTTTATTTTTATTTTTATTTGGGAATTTTTTTTAAAAATATATATTTTTTTTTGAGGAATTTTTTTTTTTTTATAATTTGGGAATTTTAAAAAAAAAAAAATTTTCCATGGGAACTCGTCTCTTGTTTTTTTTGTTTTTTTATAATTTGGGAATTTTTTAAATATATATATATATTTTCATAGAACTCGTCTCTTGAAGAGACGAGTTCCCTTGAGGAATTGTTATTTATTTTATTTTTTTTAAATTTGGGATTTTTTTTTATAAAATATATATATATAAAATCTCATGGGAACTCGTCTCTTCAAGAGACGAGTTCCATGAAAAAAAAAAATCTTTTTTTTATAAAATAGATTCCCAAATTATAAATAAATAAAAAAAATTCCTCTAGGGAACTCGTCTCTTCAAGAGACGAGTTCCTATGAAAAATATATATATATATTTTTAAAAATCTCAAATTAAAAAAAAAAAAAAAATCCTCAAGGGAACTCGTCTTTTGAAGAGACGATTTTCGTTTAAAATTTTTTTTTTTAAATAGAAATAAAATCGTCTTTTGAAAAGACGATTTTGGTTTAAAAAAAAATTTATCCGTTCATCCTTTTTTTTAGATGGTAAAAACTATTATATATTTATAATAACTTTTTTTACTATAATAATTTAAGAATAAGTTTTTTAAATTATCGTACTATTGAGAAAAATCCTAGGCTGAACGATTATGAAAGCTTCGCGGCCACAGTTGAAGTTGGATTCTTTACGCTTTAGTATTAAAAAAAACACGCACGTCGACACTCAAAAGTCAAAACTAAGCACTTTCGCATCACCCAGCGCAGTCGGAGCTATTGGTGGTTGTCTTGAGATCCTCGAAAACGAGTCTTTTGACACTTCTGGGAATTTCTGGGTACCGCGTTGACTAGTCAACTATATTTTTTATTTTATTTATTAACATACTATTTCCTATTTTATTTATTATCCTTGTGCACTAAGAATTAGCTAGTAGCCAATGTACACCCGACAAACATGATCTTCTCAGTATAAACACTTCATATTCAATGAAATACACGGGCTCTACACATGCATTCACAAGGTTGTTCCCATTTCGTGGTTTTTAGTCTCACACATTTCTTCATATACATTAGCTTCAATTTTCATTTCCTTCATTCTTTTTTCTTTCATCGTGGTACGTTACTCTGTTAAAAAGCTTGTCCAGCATTTTGCATGTTAACTCAAGTTGCCGAGAGTCCATACTCGATGTGCCAGCCACCCGTGGCAGACACAACAAGAGATGGCACTTGGCCTTTGCTACAATCTATTGTTCCAGGGCCCTACATTCTCTTCTCAACAAGAAGAGCAGCAAACCCCCGGTTTCTACTCATTCCTTTGTTGTCCTCAGTGTTGAGCCCCACCTTGCCTTCCCAAACATTGATCACACAAGTCTCACTGCAGTAGTGAAAGAGAAAAACTTAGACCAACTTCGCGAATTGGGAGGAGTTGAAGGTGTGGCTGATGCTCTAAAAACAGATACCAAAAATGGCATCCATGGTGCTGTTGAAGATGTAGCTGAAAGGCAGGAAACGTTCGGTTCAAACACATACCCGAGGCCGCCTACTAAAAGCTTCTTCTACTTTGTGTTGGAAGCTTTTAAGGATCTTACCATTCTCATACTTCTAGCTTGTGCCACACTCTCCCTCGGTTTCGGAATTAAAGAGCACGGGCCGAAGGAAGGGTGGTATGATGGTGGAAGCATATTCGTTGCTGTCTTTCTAGTCATTTCTGTCTCTGCTGTGAGTAACTTCAGGCAAAACCGACAGTTCGAAAAGTTGTCTAAAGTCAGCAACAACATCGAGGTTGAAGTCGTTCGAGGTGGGCATCGTCAGAAGATTTCTATATTTGATATCGTTGTTGGAGATGTGGCTTGCTTACAAATTGGTGACCAAGTTCCGGCTGATGGATTATTCTTGGCCGGGCATTCACTACAAGTGGATGAATCCAGCATGACCGGGAAGAGTGACTATGTTGAAGTTAATAGCAGCCATAATCCATTTTTGTTTTCTGGAACCAAAGTGGCTGATGGATATGCTCAAATGCTTGTGACATCTGTTGGTATGAACACAACATGGGGGGAGATGATGAGCACAATCAGCCGCGACACTAATGAGCAAACACCCTTACAAGCCAGGCTTAACAAACTTACCTCATCAATAGGTAAGGTTGGTATGGCAGTTGCCTTTCTAGTGCTCGTAGTGTCGTTGGCTCGCTATTTCACCGGCATCACAGAAGATGAGAATGGAAATCGGGAGTTCATTGGCAGCAACATAAAGGCTGTTGATATGGTGAATTCTATGGTAACAATCATTGCGGCCGCATTTACCATTCTGGCTGTGGCAATTCCAAAAGGCTTGTTGTTGGCTGTCACACTCATTCTTACTTATTCAATGAAGAGAATGATGGCTGACCAGGCTATGGTTCGAAAGCTCTCCGCCTGTGAGACCATGGGCTCTGCAACTACAATTTGTACTGATAAAACAGGTACCCTCACTCTGAACCAGATGAAGGTGACAAAGTATTGGCTTGGAAAAGAACCTGTTGAAGATTCCTCTTCAATTGCGACAAACGTTCTCAAACTGATTCAACAAGGAGTTGCCCTGAACACAACTGGTAGCGTTTACAAGGCTAGTTCGGGATCTTCTAAGTTCGAGTTCTCCGGTAGTCCAACTGAAAAAGCAATTCTTTCATGGGCTGTGCTGGAACTTGACATGGACATGGAGATATTGAAGCAGAATTGTACCATTCTCCATGTTGAAGCCTTCAATTCTGAGAAGAAAAGAAGTGGGGTTTCAATAAGGAGTAAGGCTGATAACACAATCCATGTGCACTGGAAGGGAGCAGCAGAGATGATACTAGCAATGTGTTCGAGGTACTATGATGCTTCTGGAAGCATGAAAGATATGGATGATGGTGAAAGGATGATATTCGAGCAAATAATTCAAGGTATGGCGGCTAGCAGCCTTCGCTGCATTGCTTTTGCACATACACAGATTCCAGGGGAGCAGCATGAAATTGGTGTAGGTCTGCAAAATCTGAAAGAACACAGCTTGACCCTTATAGGACTGGTAGGGATAAAGGACCCATGTAGACCAGGAGTGAGAAAGGCTGTGGAAGACTGCCAATGCGCTGGAGTGAACGTCAAAATGATTACCGGTGATAATGTATTCACTGCAAGAGCCATGGCCACTGAATGCGGAATACTAAGACCTGATCAAGACATGACCAGTGAAGCAGTGGTAGAAGGTGAAGTATTTCGGAACTACACCCCAGAGGAGAGACTGGAGAAAGTTGATAAAATCCATGTAATGGCTAGGTCCTCTCCCTTTGATAAACTTCTCATGGTACGGTGCTTGAAACAAAAAGGTCATGTCGTTGCAGTGACGGGTGATGGATCAAATGATGCACCGGCATTAAAGGAAGCTCACATAGGACTTTCTATGGGGATACATGGCACTGAAGTTGCTAAGGAGAGCTCAGATATCATCATCTTGGATGATAATTTTACTTCTGTTGCCACGGTTTTGAGGTGGGGAAGGTCTGTTTATGACAGTATCCAGAAACTCGTCCAGCTCCAGCTCACAATGAATGTTGCAGCCCTTGTAATCAACGTTGTAGCAGCAGTTTCAGCACGTGAAGTTCCCTTTACAGTGCTGAAATTATTGTGGGTGAACTTGATTTTGGACAAGTTATGTGCTCTAACTTTTGCCACAGGGCAGCCCACAAAGGATCTCATGGAGGAGCCACCTGTGCGCCGGACTCAGTCACTTATTACCAACATAATGTGGAGGAATATATTAGGCCAAGCATTATATCAGATAGCCGTCGTCTTGACCCTACAGTTTAGTGGAGAGTCAATATTCGATGTTAATGAGAAGGTAAAGGATACCTTGATCCTCAATACTTCAGTGTTATGCCAGGTTTTCAATCAAGTCAATGCAAGGAAGCTGGAGAAAAAGAATGTGTTTGAGGGGATGCATAAAAACAAGTTGTTTTGGGGGATAATTGGGATAACCATTATACTTGAGGTGGTTGTGGTAGAATTTTTGAAGAAATTTGCCGATACAGAGAGGTTAAGTTGGAAACAATGGGGCGCATGCATTGGGATGGCAGCCCTATCTTGGCCGATCGGATGGGTTGTGAAGTGCCTACCTGTTTCAGACAAACCATTTCTCAGTTATTTAAATTGGTAGTACTGTTGGGAGAGTTCTGGGGTTGTAATTGAAGTGTAGAAGTTTTTCTTATTTTCTTGTCCTACCTAGTTTTTTTTTCAAAAAAACCAAATCAAACCAAATTCCAACAAAATAAATCAAATTAGATCAATTGTTATTATTAAATTAAACTAAATTAAATTGGAATTGATTTCTTTTATAAGTTCAATTAATTTAGCTCTTATTGTATATGAAAGCAAGAGAAAAATTTCCTCTTCTTCCTCTTTGATTGTTTTTATGATTCTTATCCTTTGTTCTTTTTATAATCCAAATACTTATATAATCGGAATGAAGGTCAAAGCCCATGACGTGATTAATTATCACATAAATTGATAATTTTTCTTATAAATGGTAAGAGTTGGTAACTTTTCTTTTATAGGTCAGGTCGGTTAATTTGTCGTACCTAGTGGTGGGTTACATGTAGGTTGAGTGGGCGTGGGGGCGCTTATTTCATATAGTCTTGTTTTAGTTGGTTCTAGTATTAGTTATGTTTTAGGTGGTTTTAATGTCAAAATCAAATAGGTGGATTTAATTTGATTTTAATATATGAAACCAAATAGATAGAACCATGCACATTCCTACGAGGGGCACATGCTTACTCATTAGATGACTAGATGATATGACTCAATCGATAAATATTAGTGTTGGCCAATACTTTTAATATCGAAGTTGTGGGACATCTTCTCTAATATAGCAACCTCCCCCCCCTTTTTTTTAAATTAGTATCAAAATAGCTATATAAGATAACTGAGTCGTCGTCGTCCACATACAAGAGATATAGAAGGAAGTGGGAAGATAAGATAGGGATTAAAGGTAGAGCAAATGATTGTTGAAATATGTGGAGGATCAATTTTGGCATGCAAACTGAAAACCGAACATGTAGATTATATAATTTATGAACAAATTATCATATATGCCTAATATATCAATTTCTTGTGAATATGATATTCATAATTTTTTGGCAATTAGCGTTGTTAGAGAAGTCAAATTTCAAAAAAAGAAAAAAAGAAAAAAAGGAAAAAGAAAATATGTGTAAAATAACTTTTTAATATCTAGATACAGGATAAAAAGAGGAGAAAAAGTATTAAAATTTTTCTTTGTATTATTGTGGATCCTGTATTTCGGTTCATGCATTTTCCTACTCGATGGTAACCTCGATTTTTGTTTTATTTGAAAAAAATTTGATTTTTATTGATTAAGAAAATAACTTGGAGTCACCACTTATTTTATTTCATTTTTGGAGAGTAAACAAAATAAAAAAAAAAAACCTAAGTGTGACTCCTTATTTTGGAAAAGGTGGTATGTGTAAAACCAGATCGGGTTTGGGGGTTAGGTTACTTATCGGGAAGGTATGGTAAAGACCGTATCACCCCTCTAAGTCCCTAAAGTCGGGTCTCTACTAATGAGATAAAGCAATCATGACATCTAATAAGGAAATCAATGGATACCCGAATCAATCATGCACATATGGGAATTAGAACATACAAAGAGAATGACTAGGATGAGAATAGATACATACCTGGGCGACGAGCCACAATAAGCTATCAAAAAGCAATGTTAATGCATAATTAAGAAATAATTTTGAGCATGTCATAGAGCAGAATGACATCAATCATGCATGACAATTAAATCAATCAAATAATCAATCAATTATAAATTCACTTATATGGGGCCCCCACCAAAACCCGTTTATTTTAGTATGAATTAATTCGGTAAATTCCATCACTTGGAATTACAAAATTGAATTTGTGCTTATTTTAAAACATAAAAAAAAAAACATGAAAATTGCATGCCGAATAAAATTGGCGGCAAATTTGATTGGAAATGAGATTTTGAGTGATTCTAAAAAAATTCCTAAAGATGAAAATTGAAAATAAATAAATAAATAAATTATTTGACAAAAATGGAATTTGGAAAACTCTTTGAAAGCTGGATTTTGATGGATTATTTTAAAAACAACAAGGATAAAATAATAATAATAATAAAGAAAATAATAATAATAATAATAATAATAATAATAATAATAATAATAAAAGGTGAAATAAATGAAATATAATAAAAAGCGAAATGAAAATAATAATAGTAACAATAATAGGAAATAAGCAAAATGAAAAAGGCACGCCCTGAGGAAAATGGCTAAAATTGCTTTGTTAAAATTAGATTTATTTAAGATCAAGAAATAAGGAGAAATGAAAAAAAATCAAATAAGAATGAGGTTTTGTTTTTTTGGAAATCCATTTTGAAAGTGTGCAAGGAATAAAGGAGTGGGACACGTGGCAACCTGCTGTAATGGAGGCCTTGTCTCTTTATTCTTTTTTTTTTCTTGTCGGGTTCACCAAGTGCAGCCCATCTTTCTTTAAACCACTTTCCTTCATCAACTCCCTCAGCTGCTCGATCTCATCCCACATACTGAATTTAGCATACATATTTGATAACAGAACATAGATCCCGACATTATGAGGATCCATCTCAAGTGCCTTGTGAGCAGCCAATTTACCTAATTCAACATTTCCAAATTCGTTGCAAGCATTAAGCAAAGCCCCCCACATTGAGATACTGTAACTGCCATTCTCTTTAGATGTCATCTCGTTCACCATTTTCCATGCCTTCTCCAACTCACCAGCCCTGCAAAGCAAATCAACTACACACCTGTAATATTCTGGGCGAGGTTCCAATCCAAAGTCACTGACCATGGACTCAAAATACTCAATTCCGAGTTTCACGTGGCCAGTGTGTCCACAAGCAGAGATTATAGTCACAAATGCCACCCCGTCTGGCCTTATCCCTTCCCTCAACATCTCTTTGTACAACTCAATTACTTTTTCAAAATGCCCATTTCTACCACATACAGCAAGCATTGAGGTCCACAGAACAACATCTCTCTTTCTCTCCCCCTTGTACCCAAAGCCTGCCAGATTGAAGACTTCCCAAGCCTTCTCCACTGAGCCACACTTACCATACATTTCAATCAAAGAACTCTGCAAAAAGACATCAGCTTCCACATCAGAAACCTTACGGATCACACTCCCATGAACCTGCTTACCCAATTCAATTGCGGACAAACCAGCACATGAGCGTAACATTGCTGACAATGTGAAATGATCACAATTCAAATTCAATGAACGCATCCTTCGAACGAAGTCAAGCCCTTCAACCCACAGCTTAGCCTCACCATAACCTGACAATAGTGCATTTGCACAAACAGTGTTCTTGACAGGAATTTCATCGAACACCATTGCTGATTTTTCAACACGGGCATGTATCTGTGCACCAAATTTAACGTTTTTCATGGAACATGAAGCCACTAAAGAACAACAAAAACTATATGTATTTAAAGGAACCCCATTGGTATGCATGTAAGAGAAGGTTTGCAGAGCCAAAAAAGAAAACCCACTTCGACAATAATCGGATAGAATCATATTGAAGGGCAATGGGTCTGTGGAGTTGATGCAGTTGAGCAAGGTGGTGAAGGTTTTAGAGTTGTTTCTATGAAGGCATGTGGTGTATGTGAAGATGAGTTTGCTCTGAAAACTAAGGGAGATGAAGAGCAAGCCTGTTCTAAGTAGATGAGCATGAAGCTTCTTAATTCACTCTCTAATCTGGCCAATTCTTTTTGCAAATGCTTTACCAAGGCTTTATCAGACATGACCACATTGACCTGTGCTTTTGTAGTGACTTCTTTGGTACAGCTAGCAAACAACAGAGTGCTTCTAGATTACTCAACATGGCTTCGTGCAGGGCTCAAAGTGGAGATACTGGCAGTTCTAGCATTGCCTCCCAAGCTTCAATTGGACAATTCATTTCACATAACTTCAATACCCAAATATTTGGGCAGCAAACCATCAATTACACTGAAAACTCATCCTTGATATATGCCGTTGATGCAGTCAACAGGGTAAACTGAAGAAGCAAGATCCATATGACCTCATCATGATATGTTATACCTAGATCGATACCAAATCATCATGGGAACTATAGCATTTCCCTCAAATTGCCGTCACGCCGTTGACCAGAGGTTCAAGAGTGACTGGCGGGTCCAAAACAGAGCATCCTCTTTGTGAGCAGCCCAAGCTCTCTTGCGGCCTCTTTCTGATCAGAAACAAAAGAGGACATTCTCTCAAGCAACGAACTCAAGTGTCTCATGTCGGCGTCCGTGATCACTTCCTCATCATCCCGATCTTCGGGATTCTTTGCATTAGGATCTGGTATCTCCTTCGGGAGAACATCCCAAACAGAGTACAGACTACCAGTCTGTTTCTCAACATTGTCAATGAGGCTGCTGTATGTACCTTCCAGAATGTTTGTTTCCATTGGCAATGTCTACTAGAATTCTAGCGGATTCTTGGACTTCAACTAGCTGTTGGAATTCTTGGGCCTTTGGAATTACATGATCCTTCATGTATGCCCAGTAAGGCGTCTTCCACAGACTATCAAGCAGAGTTTCATAGTTCTCTATACTCTTACCAAAGTCTACCAATGTATCTCACTGACTAAGCTGGGTAGCACAATAAATCCATTGCTCCTCCCAAAGACATCCCAATGCAGGCAACCAACTCCAAACATGATACTCACGCTAGATATATCAGAGACAGAAGACACAGTGAAGGAAAACAGAGCATGTGAAAGAAGTAACACGATTAAATCTGTCTTTCCTCCATGAAAATCAATGAGAGTTAAGAACTGGTGGGAAGTTTTTTTTTTTTTTTTTTTGAGTTGCTTTAACACAAATAAATAGTATAATCACAATGCAACTCATACAGAGAGAGAAAAGAAAAACAAACAGAGACTAAGCAAATGGAAGCTGAGAAACAGGTTTAACATATTAGACAGCCAAAATACACATCCAAATATCAGGAAGAAAAATGGAAAGACTGAAATAATGGAGAACTTAAGGTGCAAAAATAGCTAAACCTGAGCGATCCTTTCGATCAAAAGTCGTTTGTTTCTCAGCAAGCCGCAACCTCTCTCCTCTGTTCCTTGCTTCTTCTGTGACACTGAAATTATCAACAATATTTGAGTGGCCACAGAAAGTTCAATTCTAATTCTTTTCGGACGCTGCCCACCACATTTGTCGCTATCATTGACTAGAAAGCATGAAGCCACGTGGCGCGTTCGTGGGAAAGGATAAAGTTATTGAACTCCTGATTACCATTCTCATATTCTGAATTCCACGTTTCAAGTAGCAAACCAACGACACTACAAGCACCACAAAAGCAACTGGGAGACCAGCATTATCAAGGATAAAGTTAGGTTGTTGAGCCAGACTTGTGTACGTATCTGTTCTTTATATATATATATTCACTGCAGACTGCTCATGGATGTCTTCCCCACAAGCATCTGACATGTTTATCAATTGGCCGCCCCAAAAACAGGGACAGATCCTGCCTAACATGAGCCTACCCGTTTCAGACAAAATCAAATTGGACATCGTTGTCGGCCTATCAGATCATAACTGGAGGAATTGCCTATTCTCCTTGAGTTACATAACAGCAGGGACATCATTGACCAGAAAGACAGCCACAAGGAAGATTCCACACTGTAACCCTTCTTTCAGCCCGTATTCATTAATGGCAAGAGAAAGTACAGCACAAGCTACAAGTATGAGGATGGTAAAACCTTAATGGAAGGAACATTTTTTAGGTGGCTTTGCCATGTTTGAGGCCTTCTTCTTCACATCACCTTCTATTCCTCCAAAGCTAGCTTTGGCCTTTTGTCTTCCACTATTTGAGGTGAGGCTCGTTTCATCAATCATGGAGAAGTCATACCCCAGCTTAACATTGATCACAGGTATCGGATTGATTAAATGTTTTTGGCATGCCGAGTGAGGACCCTGTACGACCGTATGCGCAATCTATGATCAAGTCATTTTATTTATGTGGTGTTTCAATTTCTTGTGAATCTGCTATCAATAAGTTTTTTTGGCACTTCAAGTATACTGCTGTTTCTTTCCTGTACAGTACTGTCAGTGAGGGGCCTCCCTTGATGCCAATGGTCATGTGGAAAACCCCCACTATTTTCAAACTTTATTGTGATTTTGTAGACCATCTTATGTGATTGGTTCAAGATTCAAATAACATGTGCTAACTTCTCTCGACATGGCATATGAAATGAAGGCTGGTAGGTGGACCTAGTCAACATATAGCTTTTATTTTCATGCATTTTTTTTATTAATTAGGTTGGGTCCACATAAAAGAATTGACATAACGGAAAAAATAAAAATAAAAATTAATTATTCTCCCTCTAATTGTTGGCAATTATAAAATATGGGACAATCACATTGGAGGGTTGATGAATCTTTTAATTTCATAAACATCCATCAAAGATCAAAGATGCATGCCGAGTCCCTGAAAATTTAGGTACAAAAACCCCCTTTACCATTTCTATTTATACATTTTTCTTAATTTTCTATTTCTTTGTATTCGATATTAAATAATTAGAAATTTCATTTAAAAATCTTAAATACATTTTTTTTCTCTATATTTTCACCTATGTACAAGACTTACATGAAAATATATAAGATACTTTTGTACTAATTGTACAAGACCCGTCTAAACATGCTATTGTGAATATATTTGTATATTTTTATATTTTTATAGATATCAATAAAAATATGAAAATATTGTATAAATTCAATATAATTGTCTTGCATATATATGAAAATGTGAAGAAAAAAAAAATTATATTTGATATTTGTGCAGTGTGTGAATAAATTGTTTTAGTAATTTGGTGTTAAAAATTAAGAAAAAAAAAATATGAAGAAAAGTATGTACAAAAATTCATGATATACAAGTTTGGATATGCCTCATACAATTATTATATAATTAAAATTTAAAATAATAATAAAATATTAAATTAATGAAAAAAATTAGAATAATAGTTGCAACTTGAAAAAAAAATAAAAACAAAATAAAAATCATATGAATATTAAATGGATTTTGAGAAAAAATTATTTATTATTTTTAAAATTTTTCTAGAAATGTCACAATATTAATTATCATGAGTACTTAAAAGATAAATAATAATATGTTAACCGTTGCAATGCAGTCATCTAATTACAAAAGCTTATATCCTATGAGCCAAAATATGCATTTTATATGAACCTTAAATCTATTTGCTAAAAATGGAAATTGTTTCTTTTTTAAAATCATATTAAAGTATCTCAGATATTTTTGGGTGATAACTTGTCTATATAATTTTTAAAGTAATTTTCAAATTTACTCAGTAATTTTCGCTCAATTAAGTAAAATATGTGGTCGTTATTATAGATTCATCTACCCTTTAACTTTAATTATTATCCCATACAAAATTCTTTTCCCTTCTATGAGAACAAATATATTTATAAATTATTATTTTTCTTCTGACTCAATTTCATTATATGAGAAGTTATTTAAAGTATCAAAGAAAGGAAGGTGTGTTACAAAATTTCCATATAAACACACATTTCGAAACCCATTAAGCCAACTTTTAAGGTTATATATGTTCCCTTAAAGTTGGAGGGAAAGAAATAGATAGAAAAATAAAATAAAATAAATGAAAGAATTTATAAATTTTTCTCTACTTTTATCGTTCTTGAAAAGATTAACAAATTTTTTTTTTTAAATTATAAACTTTTTTCTTTATATAATATACAAGACTAGACTTTATTTATATATATATATATATATATATATTCCTCTAAAATTTAAATTTCTTTTTGACCTTTTTATGAATAATTAAAAGGAAAAATGTTATATATATATTTTTTATTTTCTTCCGATCTTCACAATAATTAAATATAGGTTAACCGACTCTCTTTAAATAAAATTGTTAATAAGTATAATATTTATACAGAACTCAAATTATAATAATTTGCATATTTATTTTTTCATTTGCTATCTCTCTTCCCAATTTGCAATACTTTGATATTCTTTCCCTTAATTTGCGGTATTCATATTGAATTCAAATTCTTTTTCTCGTTTTTTCCTCTTTTTGGATGGATCTAGTTGGGTCCATGGAAAACTAGAGCAAAATGAATTATCAGATTCAAAATTTTAGTTGTATAATTTATTATATAATACTTAATCTTATTTTAACAACCAAGCAAGCTAGGGTCTTGTCCAAACAGAGAAGACCCTTTTTCTATTTCTCTAATTTGGCATCAAAATTAACCAATATATATATATATAATGTCACAAACCATTATGTAGGATAATAAATTGTATAATTTATTTAATAATAAAATTTTATTTAATAATTAGATCAAATTAAATATTAAATATTGTTTGAATCAATATGATTAATTTCCTAATCTAATTAATACATTTGTTATTTAATCGAGTAATTCATTCAAAATTAAAGGAAAATTATTCATACCAAACTTGGATTATCTAAATCGGATTTGATACATGCAGAAGCTTAAATTCTTGGAGGAAAATATTAGAGATTTTATTCCACCAATTTCTTGGTATAGAGATGCATTTTCTACAATTTCTGTTAGAGGTCTAGAGTGAGTCCGTTGAGGAGGAGGAGGAGGAGGAGGCTCTTCATGTGAAAAGCATGAAGGAATAACTTTTGGAATAGGTCAGCAGGCTTTTTGTAGTTCAGTCAAGTCAACCTGTAGAAAGGTCGGACTTTTCTCAATAGTACAGTAATTTAAAAAAGTTATTCTTAAATTACTGTAGTGGAAGAAGTTATTACAAATATAGGGTAGTTTTTGCCACATAGGAGAGAGGAGATAGGAGAGAGGAGAGAGGAGAGAGGGTGAACGGGTAAAATTTTTTAAAAAAGGGAACTCGTCTCTTGAAGAGACGAGTTCCATGAAAAAAAATATATATATAATTTTAAAAAAAATTCTCAAATTAAAAAAAGACAATTATTCAAGGAAACTCGTCTCTTCAAGAGACGAGTTCCCATTAAAAAATATATATATATTTTTAAAAAATTCACAAATTAAAAAAAAAAAAATATTTGGAACTAAAGGGAACTCGTCTGAAAAGATGAGTTCCCATGGGAAAAAAAATATATTATTTATTTAAAATATATTTTTTATTAAAAAAAAAAAAATTCCTAAAGGGAACTCGTCTCTTCAAGAAACGAGTTCCTTGGGAAAAAAAATATTTTTTTTAAAAAATATATTTTTTATTTTAAAAAATCCCAAATTAAAAAAAAAAAAAAAAAAAAACAATTCCAAAGGGAACTAGTCTCTTGAAGAGACGAGTTCCCATGTAAAAAAAATATTTTTTTTTTAAATATATTTTTTATTTTAAAAAATCCCAAATTAAAAAAAAAAAAAAAAAAAACACACACACACACAATTCCAAAGGAACTCGTCTCTTCAAGAGACGAGTTCCATGTAAAAAAAAATATTTTTTTTAATATATTAAAAAAAAAAAAAAAAACAATTCCTCAAAATTCCTAAAGGGAACTCGTCTCTTGAAGAGACGAGTTCCCATGTAAAAAAAAATATATTTTTTTAAAAAATATATATATATAAAAAAAATAAAATTTCAAGAGACGAGTTCCCTTTAGGAAAAAAAATAATTTTTTTAAAAAATATATTTTTTATTTTAAAAAATCCCAAATTAAAAAAAAAAAAAAAGAAAAAAAAAACACACAATTCCAAAGGGAACTCGTCTCTTAAAAAAAATATTTTTTTTTTAAAATATATTTTTTATTTTAAAAAATCCCAAATTAAAAAAAAAAAAAAAAACAATTCCAAAGGGAACTCGTCTCTGTAAAAAAAAAATATTTTTTTTAAATATATATATTAAAAAAAAAAAAAAAACAATTCCTCAAAGGGAACTCGTCTCTTTAAGATGAGTTCCCATGTAAAAACAAATTTTTTTTAAAAAAAAAAAATATTAAAAAAAAACAAAAAACAAAAAAACAATTCATCAAGGAACTCGTCTATTCAAGAGACGAGTTCCTATGGAAAAAAAAAAATAAGAGACGAGTTCCCATGGAAAAAAAAATATATTTTTTTTTAAAATATATATTTTTTTAAAAAAAATTCCCATATAAAAGAAAAAAAAAAAAAACAATTCCTCAAGTCAACTTTTCTCTTCATATATATTTTTAAAAAAAAATTTCCAAATAAAAAAAAAGAAAATAAAGGAATTTTTTTTTAAAAAAATATATATATTTTTTTTTTAAAATTCCCAAATTAAAAAAAAAAAAAAAAAACAAAAGAATTTCCTCAAGGGAAAAAAAAATATATTTTTTAAAAAAAATTTCCTGACGAGTTCCTATGAAAAAAATTAGTTTTTTAAAAGAAAATCTTCAAGGCAATTCGTAGAGACGAGTTCCCGTGAAAAAAAAAAAAAAACTCTCAAATTAAATATATATATTTTCAATGTCATTAAAGCGGCTTTTTCTGCTTAAAAATAAAATTATTTCAAACAAAAATTAGATTTTTAGGACATGAAATTTTTCAAGGAAAAACAAATAGAATAAATATGAAATAAAAGATAAAAAACAATTGGAAAGATTTTTAGGTTATTTAAATTATGTTTCTGATTACTTCAAAGATTTCAGAATGAACCCTTCTTATATTAATTAGAAAAATACACCTGCACACCTGCATGGACTGAGCATCAAAAGTCATGAATAGTAGTATTTGTCTACTTTCTACTACTTTGCAACCAACGTGGAGGATGGGAAAGTAACAAGTCTTTGACAAAGAAAATAAATTCTCCCTCTGCAGACTTCAGTACCCAACTGTCTCTACACGTGATGGATTTCAAACTTTTTCAAGATTGCAGATTCAATAGAATTTCAAGTCCGAATCCTTGCCTATAAATAGAGCCTCAACTTTCTTCGTAAGCAGAGTCGGTAAGAGAGCTTCAAGAGCAGAAAAAGAGCAAAAAAAATTTAGAGAGTGCAAAATTTTGAGAGTTCAAAAAAATTTCTCTTGTAATTTTCTTTTTTCAGTCTGAGTCATTCCTCCCTCTGCTGTAAACCAGCCCGTAGCCCGTAATCATCAACTCTCTGTAAGGTATATTTTCAATAAACAAATTTTTCATATTCAAATATTTGTGTTATTGTGTTTAAATTTTTGCAATAAATTATACAGTATTATAAATTAAATATTTCTGTTGTTTTTATAGTTGAAGATTATTAGAAAGAATTAATTATTACGTGCATGAATTAATTATTGTTTACATGAATTAATTTAAATAAATTTAGTAATGGTGGTTAGTGTGAAATTATTAAAAAATTAATATTATTTTTAAATTATTGAAATAATTCTTGTAAGATATTGATAGCTAAAAATTAAAAATAAATAAAAGTAGAAATAAAACTAAATTATTATTTGATTTATTTAAATGGATATTTTAATGTATAATATATATATATATATATATATATATATATATATATATATATATCAAAGAAATTTTCTATAATATAACATAGTAACAGTGAGTATTAAATGTATATATAATATATATATTTAAATATTTAAATATTACATAAATTTAAATATCTATTTTAACAAAGAAAAGAAATATATAATTGTAAAATGTTATAATATATAATAAAATAAAATAAATAAATTTATTAATGGTTATTAGTGTTAAATTATTTTTTTTCATATAATATTATTTAAAAAATATTAAATTAAAAGAAATTTAAGTAGAACATTATCGAAATTATGAATTTATCTTCTATATTTTATGAAAAATAATATTAGTATTAAATTATTGAAATAATTCTTCTCAAATATTGAGACCAAAATATAAAAAATAAATAAAACTAAAATATTATTTGATTTATTTAAATGGATATTTTAATGTATAATATATATATATATATAAGTAATTTTTTATAATATAAAATAGTAACAGTGAGTATGAAAGGTATATAATATATATTTAAATGTTAAAATATTATATACATTTAAATATCCATTTTTAAAAGCAAAAAGAAATATATAATTGTAAAATGTTAGAATATTAAAATATTAAAAAATATTTGAATGATGCAGGAAATACATTCTCATGGATCCTAGACCAGTAGATAGTTCAGTTCTATATAACCAGGAAATACACCGATCTTCACTTATATGGGAAGGAAATGATCCCGGAGAACTCCATTGTCGACGTCGTGAAGCCAGTTTTTTTCGTAATAGTGTTTTGGATGCACGTATCATTCCATATTTGCAACAGTCTGGATTCTACGGTGTTGCTCGATTAGGTTTTATTTCATTGGATTGGCATCTTATTACAGCATTCATAGAGAGATGGCGTCCTGAGACCCACACTTTCCATGTACCTCAAGGAGAGTGTACCATCACACTTCAAGATGTTAGCATTATTTTAGGCTTACCGATTGATGGTGTTGCAGTTACCGATACCACGTGCTTAGATTGGAGAGAGGTGTGTGCCACACTATTAGGAGTGGTGCCTGGAGATAGAGATATATCTGGACAAAGACTTCGTTTGATGTGGTTGACAGAACATTTTCCTTCATTGCCACCTGATGCTGATGTGGAGTCCGTGAGATGCTATGCTAGGGCATTCATCTTACAGTTGATTGGAGGTTTTCTTTTTGCGGATAAATCAAACAATAGAGTACACTTAATGTTTTTACCACTACTTCAGGATTTTGGAGTTACTGGTACTTACAGTTGGGGTAGTGCTTGCCTAGCTTGGCTATATCGAGAGATGTGTCGAGCATCCCGTATTGATGCACATGATGTATCAGGTCCTCTGATTTTGTTACAGTTATGGATATGGGATAGATTTCCTTTTATGGCACCTATGCGCTTACATCCGGCACCACATGATGAAATACTGCCACAACCACCTTTAGGCATGCGGTATGTATTCAACCATAGTTATAGCATATGTAAACACATATATGCATAAATAAATAATTACTAAAACCTTTAATATATATTCTTTTTGTAGTTGGAGAGATGAATTCCGTACTACTTCGACGCCTATGCATGTGCTATCCCAGTATAGATATCTACTTGATCGACTTATGCCAGAGCAGGTGATAAATTCATTATTTTGAATAATTTTTTTTAAACGATTTATAATGAAATTATTATTAAATAATGTGAGTTATATTTCAAATTTAATTGCAGATTATATGGGAGCCATATATTGATGATGTCATCTCTGCACTCCCAGATTACTGTACTATTGCCTCTGACTTGTGGTTGACTATTTCACCCCTTATCTGTTTCCACATAGTGGAGTGGCATAGACCTGATCGTGTTTTGCGGCAATTTGGGCTAGTACAACATATTCCCGAGCAATGCGATACAGAATTGGGCTTACATAGATATGATTTGAGGGGCCGACATGATTTTGATTGGATGAGTATTCATCACCACTATATTTAAATATTTCTTATTCTGACAAAATAATCATGATCTGAAGCTATAAAAGATATTAACTTTTAATTTCTTTAATTTCTTTTAATTATATTGTGTAACTAGAAGTTATACATAAATGGTTCATAACATGAAGTTATTTACAAATATGAATATTTTCTTGTTTTGACAAAATAATCATAACTCAAAGTTATGAAAAATATTGACTTTTAATTTTTATTTCATACTCACTTATTTTTCACAACAGAAATTATGAAAAACAATTTTTATTAACAATTGTTTCATAGCCAGAAGCTATGCATATAATTTCTAATTTTCTTATATAACCAGAAGTTATATAAAACAAAATTGTCAATGAACAACTATGTACTTAGAAAATACATAATTTTTTTAAATTTTGTTATATAACCAAAAGTTATATAAATATTATTATTCACAACCCGAAGTTATGAAAATGAGAAAATTAATATTATTTGTGTTAATCAAAGGTTATGCCAAAGTTGTTAATATGTACTTTCTTATAACTAGAAACTATAGAAAACAAAATTGTTAACTAACAATTTTGTACAACTTTATAAAATTTATATAATCAAAAGTTATAATGAAATATATTATAGCCTGAAGCTATGATAACAAGTATATAGATAATATTTACATATTATCAAATGATTAATATTTTGTATATTAAGTTATACAAATAGGTAAGTGTTTGATAATTTTTATAAATTTCTATTATTAGAAGTTATACTGTCATTAGTAGAAAAATTTACATATAGATGTGGAATTTCGGATTGCATGATATTTTTTGTATTAAAGGCGATAGTCTGGAATATTTTTTTATTCTAGTTGTTTAATACACAATAATTTTTTGATTTAGAAAATTGAGATTCTTTGGATACATGTGAAATATATGATTTGGTCATATGATTAATAAATTGATTTTGCATGTCAATTTTCTTTAAGACATGTTTTTATGATTGAAAAAGTTTGAGTTATATAAAATAATATATTATTGCATGTTGCCACATATGGTATTTTTATTAATGCAATAATTTCATTATTCAAAAATAATTTTGAAATTACAATAGGTTCAACTATTGTTCTCAATATATTATGTTATATCTTTACATATATGTTCAGATGGATTTGCAGTATTTCAATTAAAGTTTTGAGACAACAAGATACTTAAATCATGATATGTTCTCTTGAAATTTTGATTTATGAATTAATTTTTGCACATTGATTTAGATCATAATAATATTTTGAATAAAATTATTGATCAATCACTACAATTAGTTTGATTATTGAAATATTTCCTTGTTATTTCATGTATAAATTGCTCCACAATTACAAAATCAAATGTGTGAGATTATTTAAGAAATATATAACTTTAAATTATCTTTTCATATTTGTTTTATTGTATTATATATGCTCTCATTGCTTTTACACAAGTTATTAAGTTAAGTCATCATCAATGACTAATATTTTTCATTGATTTTAACTCTTTTGATATGATAAATATTTCCTCAACTCTATAAAGACGAGATATGACAATGTTTTATGACTTGTTACTTTGATAAAACTCTTGTCTTATTAATTGCACAACATTGATGACAAACAATGTTAATACTATATCAGGTGATAGAAACCTGATTAAAGGCTCCAAAAGAGCTTATATTATGTCACTAGTAGTATTTGATTCCATGTGAATGACACTTTGTACGATGATAAATCCAGAAGAATCTTTTAAGACCAACTTGGTCCCCCAGGGTAAAAGGTCGTATGGATGTATATTATAAAACCAAAAGTTTTTATTTAGTGACTAGTCTACCTATACATTTAAAAAGTAGAATAACATGTTGTGCATATTATCATTTTAATGAGACAATTTTCTCACCGTTAGAGGGAGAAGAGCTAGTTCCAAAAGAACAACGTGAAATTATTTGGAATGCATTGACTTCGACTTATCTTGATCCTCGTACCAATCAATGTGAACTAGAAGTTTAAAAGATTATTTATTTGCAAAATCTTACAAATCAATTACAAGATGCATTCATTGATACAATGAAAGTGACAAAGTCGTATATCCTGACTGCAAATACTCCAACACGGATTGATGTCCCTGTAGGACAGTTAACAAATGAATTAGAAACACCTGAAGCGTGGTAGACCTATTGACTCAAAGGATTTAATTCCTAGAAAAATAAAATGAACAACATATGAAAAACTTAGTACTCCTGAAGAGTTCACAAATATGAAAGGGTCAAATGATGAAACCCAACTTCACAAACAATTAGCTCTTGAAGAGGCACAAATTGATCAAATACCGATATCTAGAACTGAAGAGATCTCAATGAGTCACACGGGAGAAACAGAGGATCGTAGTGACATTATCATAGATAATATATTCACATTCCAAGTGGCTATGGACATCATGAGAAATGATGAATATCAAGAACCACAAACTATGAATGAATATCGAAAAATGAATGATTGGCCAAAATGGAAAGAAGCAATCCAAACAGAGCTAAACTCGTTAACAAAATGAGAGGTATTTGGACTTGTAGTTCAAACACCTGGAAACATAAAGCCTGTTGGATATAAATGGGTCTTTATGAAAAAATAAAATGAGAATGATGAAATCATAAGATATAAAGCACGACTTGTTGCTCAAGGTTTCTTTTAAAGACCTGATATAGACTACGAGGAAACTTATTCTCCTGTAATGGATGCAATCACACTTCGATACTTGATAAGTTTAATAGTCTCTGAAGGACTAGATATGCGTATTATGGATGTTGTTACAACCTATTTATATGGGTCTATAGATAGTGACATATATATGAAAATCCCTAAAGGATTCAAATTGCCTAAAGCAACTAATCCAAAACCTCGAAACATGTACTCAATCAAACTACAAAGATCTTTGTATGGATTACAATCCAGACGTATGTGATATAATCGTTTGAATGAGTATTTGTTAAAAGAAGGATATATGAATAATTCAATTTGTCCATATGTTTTTATCAAGAAATCAAAATTTGGGCTTACAATAATTGCAGTGTATGTGGATGATTTAAGCCTTATAGGAACTCTTGAAGAACTCACAAAAGCATCCAATTATTTAAAAAAGGAATTTGAAATGAAAGACTTGGGGAAAACAAGATATTGCATCTGCCTACAAATCAAGCATTGTTCAAATGGCATATTAGTCCATCAATCGACATATATAGAGAAAGTACTAAAACGATTTTATATGAACAAATCACATCCAGTCAATTCCCCTATGGTTGTTCATTCACTTGAAGTGAACAAAGACCTATTTCGTCCTAAAGAAGAAAATGAAGAATTGCTTAGTCCAGAAGTACCATATCTTAGTGCAATCGGTGCACTAATGTGTCTTGCAAATTGTACTAGACCAGACATAGTATTCTCTGTCAACTTACTAGCAAGATAGAGTTCTTCCCCAACTAAAAGGCATTAGAATGTAATTAAACATATATTGCGATACCTTCGTAGAACAAGTGACATAGGTTTATATTATTCAAAAGAATCAAAATCACAATTGATTGGGTATGCAGATGCAAGATATCTTTCAGATCCTCATAAAGCTCTATCTTAAATGGGATATGTCTTCACTTATGGTGAAACGACAATATCTTGGAGATCAATCAAGCAAATAATGGTAGTCATATCTTCAAATCATTCAGAAATTCTTACAATTCATGAAGCAAGTCGTGAATGTGTATGACTAAGGTCAATGATCCAACATATACAAGAAACATGTGGACTACCTTCCATCAGAGGCAATGCAACTATGTTACATGAAGATAATGTTGCTTGTATTGCACAAATTAAAGGAGGATTCATGAAAGGTGACAGAACTAAGCATATCTCTCCTAAATTCTTCTATACTCATGAGCTCCAAAAGAAATGTGAGATTGATATTCAACAAATTTGGTCATGCAATAATCTAGCAAATCTATTCACAAAGGCGTTACCTTCGACCACATTGAAAAAGTTAAGGTATGACATTGGAATACGAAGATTGAGAGATTTACCATTTGAAATGTTGAAGAAATCATAATCATGTTTACATGAGGGGGGAATGCTAATATGGATATATTGCACTCTTTTTTCCTTCGTCCAAGTTTTGTCCCACTAGATTTTACTGGCAAGGTATTTAATGATTGGTTATAATTTGTTTGATCTTTTTCATGGGATGATGTTTCTTATTTATAGATTTGCCATTCTAACATGTGGATCACCTTGGAAAATGTGCCTAAATAACAGAAAAATATTTCCCTCTGTGATGAGCCAATATTCGAACTCTCATTTCCCATGGGAAACGGTTACTCGATTTCTCAAGGAAATGAGTTGATTTAATCAATCCTAGTTTGACCGGTGAACAGAAACATTAGTATGTTTTGATGTAACTTAATCTACTCAAGTTATGTAGTCGAAATTCCTTATCTAATACAACAGTAACATAACAGTTTTTTGTTATTGAATTACTTAATATAACTCATATGGACTATAATAATAACAACTCATGCCATTGGATTAAACAATATATCCATGAATAGGCTCTAAATCACTTTGTTATAGTACTGTCTAAGCTTTTTACCTACAATCTCCAATTATGATTTTTTGGTTCAAATAAGATAAAATTAAATTAAATTGGAATTGATTTTTTTTTTTTTTACAAGTTCAATTAGTTTAGCTCTTAATGTACCTGAAGACGAGAGAAAAGTTTCTTCTTTTTCCTCTTTGATTGTTTTTATGATTCTTATCCTATGTTCTTTCTGTAGCCCAAATACTTATATAATTGGAGTGAAAGTCAAACTCATTATGTGATTATCACATGAATTGACAACTTTTTCTTATAAACATTAAGAGTTGATAGTATTTCTTTTATGGGTCAGGTCGATTAATTTATGAAACAAGTTATCAGTCATGTGGACTATTTCAATTTCTTGTGAATCTGATATTCATAATCTATTGGCACTTACGGGTGTTGGGAAGTCAGATTTAATTTTTTTTTTTTTTTTAAAACGTATAAAATAACTTTTTAATATCTAAATAGTAGGATAAAAAGAGGAGAAAAAGTATTAAAATTTTTCTTTGTATTCTCTATACCCAAGTAAGAAATGGAAAAAGAAAAATATATTGTTCTGTGGTTTAGATATATTTGTTATTTTATACTTTATCAAATTAAGATATTAAAAAAAAATTATTATCACAAGCTTCAAAATTTTTGAAAATAATTTAAAAAAAAAAAAGGATAAAGGGATTTATTTTTCAAATAAAAATAAAAAACAGGAAACAGGTATTTAATAATTTTTTTTATGGCTAATGAAAAATATAAAAAGATTAATAGTTTCACTTAAGTTTTATAGCTAAATTAATATATATATATATAGATATATATATATATATATATATGTGGCCTAATTTGAAGGTATGACCAATTGAAAGTGATTAATGTTCAGACCTGTGACTTGTGAGGACAGTATCAGCAAATTTAGTCACAAAAATCTTTGGCCAGAGATTTTTGCTTACCTATTGAAGATCAAGTTCCCAATGATGAATGATGCTTAGAAGGGCATTTGGCGCAAGGAGATGAGTGTGATAAGTTGGAAATTGGGAGCACCAACCAGTATCAGTTGTTGCTGGTACATGGGGATGGAAATGGGGCTGGTTTTTTCGAATATCCGACCCACCCCGTCCTTAATGGGACAAGGTTCAATTTTAATAAAAGGGTTTGAGACGGGTTTGAAATTTTTTTTTTAAATTCAGGGCAGATTCAAGTATTGCCCTGTCCCGTCTCACCCCGTCCCGATTATATATAAAATTAAATTTTAAAATTAATTTAATTTAATCTTTATTTTACTATTTTTAATATATAGATAATAATAAAATATTTTTAACAAAATAAGTTATAAAAAATATAATAATTTAATTATTTATAAATTATATTTAATGTATTAAAAATTTTTAAAGTAATTTTAAAATAAAAATTTAAATTAAAAAAAAAAAAAGTTAAATGGGGCGCCCTGTCCCACCCCATCCCGTCTCGTTTAATTTTTTAAATGGGACGAGAATGAGAGTAATTTTGAATAAATGGGACAGGGTTAGCATGGGACAACTTGTTCGAACCCACCCTGCTCCCATCCCTAGCTGGCACAGATGCATATGGGGGCGAGAGATCATGTCAATTACCACAGTTAGCTCCAATTATGACGAGCCTGTGCGCTTATAATTCCCGCTCAATCGAGAAAGTTGGTAATGGGCTTGGCACTTGGCTGTTGCTTTTTCTATTTCTTATTGAAAGAAGGGAGGGGGGGATATGACATTTATGACAAAGGAATCTGGACCTATGGTGGGAATGGGATTTAAAACCTATTATTTGATTCATGCCAGCCATTTCAAAACGCCTTTGTTTTTTAATTTCCCACGTGGGCGGCCCCTAAAGACCGTGTGAAAGGATTCTCAACCTCTCCATGTATCAGTAGTGAGTTTCCTTCTCTGCGGCTTTTGGTTATTTTCATATATTCATGCTTTCAGGCCATACTATTTTTCTCTTAAGATGGAAATCAAGGTTGCTGCATATTTGGTTTCAGCTTACGAGTATATTAGCCTATCTGCTGGTTCCATAAGATGGACCAAATTGAAGTAGGCCAGCCTATGATGACCCACCCAATTGTGGTCCACCAGCCAAATATCTAAATCCTGGTGGCAGTCAAGAGAACAAAAATAAAAAATAAAAAAGAATAAATAATGCAAGTTGAATGTGTGGGTTTATAAACCGAAGTCATTATATACAATGAAAAATAATGAAATTATCAACAATATTTGAGTGGCCACAGAAAATTCAATTCTAATTCTTTTTGGACGCAGCCCACCGCATTTGTAGCTGCCACTTGACTAGAAAGCATGAAGCCACAAGGCGCGTTCGTAGGAAAGGGCTCGGACGCTGCATGTGACGCAGGGTGAGGAAGAGTCAAGTCAATGACTCAAAGGCATCTCCCCAATCACTCCATATATATATATATACCTTTTTTTCCCCACAACAACTGCAGTTCTCAAAGCCTCCTCCATCTCCAAAATTCTTAGCATTTCTTGTTTCTTCTTTAAAATTACATTTCCACACGCAATACTTTTGTCTCTTTTGCTTCTGATCAGTGATTGTGCCAATGAAATATCACGCTCTTCGTATCCGGAAAGATATGAAAGAGCGCGTGCATATTGTCCTTCCTCAGATCTGCCAAACACCCTTTGTAAATTTACTCAGCAATGGCATCTTGTATTCTCTATCTCTCTTCTAAATGATGCTGTGCGAATCACAAGAAATAGTACAGGATGAAAGCTTAGATGGCATATTAAATCTGGAGGAGTGCTTGAAAGCGTATCTCTGGCTGCCACTGCGAAAAATGGAGCCCATGCTGATGCTGAAGATGTTGGTGGATGCCAATTAACCTGGAAAATTTTGGTTGGAACACGTTTTATAAGCCACCTAAAAGAGCCTCTTCCGCTCTTTGGGGAAGCTTTTGAGGATCCACCATTCTCGCACTTGTAGCTAGTGCTGCACTTTCTCCCAATGGGTTTGGCATTGAAGAGCATGGGCTGAGAGAAGGGTGATGCTAAAGAGGAAGAATATTTGTTGCCTATCTTTTTAGTCATTTGCTGAATCTGCAGTAAATATTTCAGAAAAAACAGGCAATTGTCCAACTCAGAAATCTGGGTTGATGTTGTCTGAAATTGGTGGTTTCGATCGGCAGATTTGGACAATAGGCAGCAATATCATCAAGCTGAAATTCTCACAGAAAACATTCTTGTTTTCTAACACAAGGGAGGCTGTTGTGTTTTCTTGGAAAGGAGGCCAATGGATATGCGGGAATGCTTGTTGCTTATGATGATCCATGAGCACAATCATCTGCGATTATAATGAGCAGACAAGTTTATGAGTCTCGCTCAACAAGCTGGCTTTATGGATATTGTTGGTCTCTCTTGCTTTTCTGGTTCTTGTAGTGTCGTTGGGGAATTCAAAAGTTGTGAATGGAAATGAGCAGTTTAATGACAGCAAGACAGAGTCTGATGATACAGTGAATGCGGTGGGAACGTTGCTGCAGCAGTTACTATTGTGGTTGTAGCAATTCCAGAAAGCTTGCTGTTGTGGGTCGCGTCTAGAAGAGGCTGATGGGCACTGCCATGATGCCACCACCATTTTTATTGACAAAAGGGGCAACCTTTCGTTGAACCCAGATGAAAGTGATGAAGCTTTCGCTCAGTAAGAACCTACTGAAGAAAGTGCTTTATTTTCAGATGCCACATGCGCTCCCAGATTAATCCATCAAGAAGTTATTACAGCGCTTCGCCAAGCATGAAACGCCTGGATCTGGGTGGAAGGATGGAATATGTGCAATAATTCAATATGAATATAATTTCTTTCCATGCCTCCACCATTTGATCCCGGCAAGCCATATGCTCACCAGAGTCTGATCTTTTTGTGCAAGTACGATTTCAGGAGGAAGCAACCACCATTCTCAGAACGTCAAAGGCCATATAGTGTAAAGCCCCTTTCCTGAAGCACGAAAGCAAGCAAATATGCCAGGTTCAATATTATGGCCTTTACTAGCATATGGTGGTAGAAGAACCTATATTCTTGGAGGCCGAAGCTTACTTAATTCGGAATAATTAATATAGAGCGTGGCCAACTGCGACAAGCCATCTGCAATTGAAGATGCTACAACCACAATAGTAAGTGCAGCAACAACGATTCCCCCCACAGCATTCACTATATCATCAGCCTTTGTCTTGCTGCTATTGAACTCCTGATTCCCATTCTCATCTTCTGAATTCCACGTTTCAAGTAGCAAACCAACGACACTACAAGAACCACAAAAACAACTGGGAGACCAGCATTATCAAGGATAAAGTTAGGTTGTTGAGCCAGACTTGTGTATGTATCTGTTCTTTATATATTCACGGCAGACTGCTCATGGATGTCTTCCCCACAAACATCTGACATGTATATCAATTGGCCGCCCCAAAAGACAAGGACAGATTCTGCCTATTATTAGCCTACCCGTTTCAGACAAAATCAAATTGGATATCGTCGTCGGCCTGATCAGATCATAACTGGAGGAATTGCCTATTTTCCTTGAGTAACATAACAGCAGGGACATCATCGACCAGAAAGACAGCCACAAGGAAGATTCCACACCGTAACCCTTCTTTCAGCCCATGTTCATTAATGGCAAGAGAAAGTGCAGAAAAGCTACTAGTATGAGGATGGTAAAACCCTAATGGAAAGAGCATTTTTTAGGTGGCTTTGCCATGTTTGAGGCCTTCTTCTTCGCATCCCCTTCTATTCCTTTAAAGCTAGCTCTGGCCTTTTGTCTTCCACTATTTGAGGTGAGGCTTGTTTCATCAATCATGGAGAAGTCCTACCCCAGCTTAACATTGATCACAGGTATCAGATTGATTATATGTTTTTGGCATGCCGAGTGTGGACCCTGTACGACCGTATGCGCAATCTATGATCAAGTCATTAGATTTATGTAGTGTTTCAGTTCTTGTGAACCTGATATCAATAATTTTTTTGGCACTTCAAGGATACTGTTGTTTCTTTCCTGTACTGCGCTGTCTGTGAGGGGCCTCCCGAGATGCCAATGGTCGTTTCTTTGCCAATTTGTATGCTTCCCCCCGTGTCACATGCTCTAGCTACGTGACCAGCTTAACAATGTTTTGCTTGCTGAAAAGTCAAAAGAATAATGTGGAAAAAGGTTAGGAGGAAAGACACACACCCAAATATATATATATATATATATATATGACATTTCTTCCATCTTATCTTCAAACTTCATTGTGATTTTGTAGATTATCTTATGTGATTGGTTGAATATCCAAATCACATGTGCTAGCCTCTCTCGACGTGGCATATGAAATGATGGCTGGCAGGTGGACCTAGTCAACAGAATAGCTTTTATTTTCATACATTTTTTTTAGGCTGGTCCACAGAAAAGGACTGACGTAACAGAAAAAATTAAAACTACAATTAATTATTATCTTTCTAATTTTTGGCAATTATCAAATCAAAATTATAAAATGGGACAATTATGGTGAAGGGTTGATGAATCTTTTAATTTCATCAACATCTCACAAATATCAAAGTTGCATGCGAAGTACATGAAAATTTTAGGTCTTTGCTGTTCGCACATATCTATTTACGTTTTTTTTCTTAATTTTCTCATTATTTGTTTTTGAGATTAACCATTAAAAATATTATTCACATACATGTACCTATATCCACATATTGTCTATATATTTATAAGATATTTGTATTAACCAAGACGCCCCGATAAATATGCTATTATGAATATATTTATGTATTTTTATAAATATTAATTTAATACTAATATCTTGCATAGGTGCGAAAATATATATATATAATATTTGTGCATATGTGTAAATAGATGTTTTAGTAATTTGGTATGAAAAAGGGTCAAAGAAAATAAAAAGAAAAGCATATATATTAATTTATGATATGCAAGTTTGTATATGCCTTATAGAGTCATTTAATTAAATTTTAAAAATAAAAAACAATAATAATCAAAGGTTAAATTAATGAAAAATAAATTAAGATAATAGTTACGGTTTAAAAGAAAATAAAAATTATAGGAATTTAAAATAGATTTTAAGAATAATTTTATTTATTAATTTTATGAATTTTTTAGAACTTTAAGATATTAATTATCAAGAGTATTTAAAAGATAAATATTAATATATTAAATAGTTGCAGTGCTCATCAGACACCTATCATCTAATTGTGAAAACTTATATTCTTTGAGGCAAATATGAATTTTATATGAACCTTAGATCCATTTGCTAGAGATGAAAATTCTCACCTTCTAAAAATCATATTAAATGTATGTTAGGTATTTTCGGATGATAACTTCTTCACATAACCTTCAAAGCAATTTTGAAATTTACTTTACTATTTTAACTTAATTATACAAAACATGTGACTTAAGGTAATTATAGATTTATATACCCTTAATTTTAACATAATTATACCTTACAAAATTCTTTTCATATCATATGGGAGAACAAATTTATTTATAAATTATTACTTTTCATTGTACATGAGACTCAATTTCAGTATGTAAGTTATTTAAAGCACCAAAGAAAGGTGAGGTTTTTTAGGAAATTTTCATATAAATACAAATTTTGAAACATGAGTGTGTTTGAGATCATTTTTATTCGAAATATTTTTAGTAAAAGTGTTTTTTTGGAAGTATTTTTCGGAGAATTACCTATTAAGTGCAAAACACTTGTTTCATTATTGATTTTTTAGATTTTTTAAAATATTTTCTAAATTTTGTCAAATAACTAAATTTTTCATATTTTTTTTATTTTCATATGAATGTATTTGACAGAAGTATATTTAATGAAAGTATTTTTTTTAAAAAATATTTTTAGGAGAATTACCTACTAAATGAAAAACACTTATTTCAATACTGATTTTTCATATTTTTAAAAATATTTTCTAAATTTTGTTAAACATCTAATTTCTTTTAAAAAACATTTTTTAGATTAAAAAACGTTTTATTGTCAAACAGATTCTAAGCCAAATTCCATTAAAGCCCGAAGAAAAGATACCTTATATATAAATAAATAAATAAAGTTAATTTTTTTAGACTTTTATTGTTCTTGAAAAAATTAAGATTTTTTTTTTTAAATTTATCACTTTTTAAAAAGACTATAAAATTCTTCTCTATATGACACACAAGACTAGATTGGGTAGTTGAAAATTAAAAAAAAAAAATCTAAAATTTAAATTCCAATCTTCTCAATAATCAAATATAGGCTAACCGATTCTCTTTAAATAAACTATGATGGCCTCTTTTTATGTGTGGCATGCGGTGAGTTGATATAATTAATAGAATAGCTCTTAATTTGCATGCATAAAGTTTTTCTCATGTTTTCTTCTTGACTTAAAAATATAAATCTAAATATAATCCAATTTCATTATGTAATTTATTTCTTAATTAATATAAGTAAAATTAAATATTGTTTGAATTAATATGATTAATTTCCTGATCTAATTAACATATTATTATTTAATTGACCAATTTATTCAAAATTAAGGAAGATTATTCATATCAAACACTTTCAAAAGATACACGTGGACTTGGGGTCCATGATGCACCATTTTTTTTTTCTTGCAATTTAAAAACCTTTTCACATCACTTTCCTAATTCCTATTGTACATTTGACGAGGAAGTTGTCAGAAAATCAAAGTCTAGTGTGAACATAAATAAATTATTTAGATCATGTTCCCACTTCCCATCATATGTGCTTTCTTGGTCGTAACAATAAAAGAAACTTGGTAGTGCTTTCCACTTCTCAAAACTTTAGCATATAAGTCTTGCTTATGATATGGGATTATCCAAGATAAGATTGTTCCATCATTCCATGAAATTGTCTAAGTTATCATATTTTTTAATAAGTGACGTGGCCTTATTTTAATATACTAATATCCTAGTTTTTCTCACCACAAGTTGTCGTAGGACGAAAAAGGCTATGCATTAAGGAATCATAAATATGTCAGATTAAAATTCTCATTGATTGAATTTAACTTTTCTAACAAATTGGGAAAAAGAAATGAAAAAGAATCAGATAGAATCCATTTATGTATTTGCAAATGAGATTCTATTCAAACTTGAGATTTTGTTTTCTTCTTATTTCTTAATTTTTCTCTAAGAATGATCCCCCTACTGTGGTTTAATACCTCTTCTTTTCCTCTCATGGCTTTCTGAACAAGGGAAAAACTTTTGAACAATTTTAGTTATACTGTACATTCCCTGATATATATACCAACAGAGCCTTGTGGACCAAAGCTTCTTAGTTCTTGCCTCTCTAGCTCCCAGACGTGGAAGCTGCCAACTCTTCTGGTTGTGTGCCGATCGATGAGGATGGAGAGATCTTTAGAATTATTTAGAAACAAGTGTAAAGTCTAACTGACTCCATTTATATCGCCGTTTGTCGACTGGATAAAAAGGAAGACAACGCGATGAAGCTATGAATCTACACCTGTAACCAGCGAATGATTATCCAGATCCATCAAACCTTACGCGGCGACAGGTGGAGTTGAAGAACATTTTGACCCTCAAAAATTAGCATTTCCCCATCACCCATTGCATCGCCTGAGCTATTAACGACTGTTTTGGGATCCTCGTAAATTCGTAAGCGCTTCCTGGAAATTTCTGGGTACCGCGTTGACTAGTCAAAGTGAAGGATATTTTTTATTTTATTTATTATCATAAGATTTCATATTTCAGATATCTTACAATTTAATTATGTAGTTCCTTGGGCACGAAGAATTCGCTACCCAATAAACACGAACGTTACAGGATGGAACACGTCATATTCAATGCAATGGGGTCTCTGAACACCGACTATTAGTATTCTCCTTATAAGAACATTCAACTCTTTAGCACTTCTGCATTCACGTGGTTCCTCCCATTTCATGCTTCTTATCTCACACAATTTCTCTATAATAGCTTTAATTTTCATTTCGTTGGTTTTCTCTCTTCTTTCATTGAGCTAGGTACGTGTTACTTTGTTAAATAATTCATCTTCGTTTCCGCTTTATCATCTTTGTCGTATACTTTTCTCTGTTGAAAAGCATGTCCAGCATTTTGCATGTTAACTCAAGTTGCAGAGAGTCCATACTCGATGTGCCAGCCACCCTTGGCAGACACAACAAGAGATGGCACTTGGCCTTTGCTACAATCTATTGTTCCAGGGCCCTACATTCTCTTCTCAACAAGAAGAAGAGCAGCAAACCCCCGGTTTCTACTCATTCCTTTGTTGTCCTCAGTGTTGAGCCCCACCTTGCCTTCCCAAACATTGATCACACAAGTCTCACTGCAGTAGTGAAAGAGAAAAACTTAGATCAACTTCGCAAATTGGGAGGAGTTGAAGGTGTGGCTGATGCTCTAAAAACAGATACCAAAAGTGGCATCCATGGTGCTGTTGAAGATGTAGCTGAAAGGCAGGAAACGTTCGGTTCAAACACATACCCGAGGCCGCCTACTAAAAGTTTCTTCTACTTTGTGTTGGAAGCTTTTAAGGATCTTACCATTCTCATACTTCTAGCTTGTGCCACACTCTCCCTCGGTTTCGGAATTAAAGAGCACGGGCCGAAGGAAGGGTGGTATGATGGTGGAAGCATATTCGTTGCTGTCTTTCTAGTCATTTCTGTCTCTGCTGTGAGCAACTTCAGGCAAAACCGACAGTTCGAAAAGTTGTCTAAAGTCAGCAACAACATCGAGGTTGAAGTCGTTCGAGGTGGGCATCGTCAGAAGATTTCTATATTTGATATCGTTGTTGGAGATGTGGCTTGCTTAAAAATTGGTGACCAAGTTCCGGCTGATGGATTATTCTTGGCCGGGCATTCACTACAAGTGGATGAATCCAGCATGACCGGGGAGAGCGACCATGTAGAGATTAATAGCAGCCAGAATCCATTTTTGTTTTCTGGAACCAAAGTGGCTGATGGATATGCCCAGATGCTTGTGACTTCTGTTGGTATGAACACAACATGGGGGGAGATGATGAGCACAATCAGCCGCGACAATAATGAACAGACACCCCTACAAGCCCGTCTTAACAAGCTAACTTCATCGATAGGTAAGGTTGGTTTGGCTGTTGCTTTTCTAGTTCTTCTCGTGTTGGTGGTTCGCTACTTCACAGGGAATACAGAAGATGAGAACGGAAATCAGGAGTTCAATGGCAGCAAGACAAAGGCTGATGATATAGTGAATGCCATGGTCAGAATCATTGCTGCAGCAGTTACCATTGTCGTTGTGGCAATTCCAGAAGGGTTGCCTTTGGCCGTCACACTCACCCTTGCTTATTCAATGAAGAGAATGATGGCTGACCAGGCTATGGTTCGAAAGCTCTCCGCCTGTGAGACCATGGGCTCTGCAACTACAATTTGTACTGATAAAACAGGTACCCTCACTCTGAACCAGATGAAGGTGACAAAGTATTGGCTTGGAAAAGAACCTGTTGAAGATTCCTCTTCAATTGCGACAAACGTTCTCAAGCTGATTCAACAAGGAGTGGCCTTGAACACAACTGGTAGCATTTACAGGGCCACTTCAAAATCTGAATTTGAGTTCTCTGGTAGTCCCACAGAAAAAGCCTTACTTTCTTGGGCTGTTCTGGAACTTGACATGGACATGGAGAGACTAAAGCAGAATTATACCATTCTTCATGTAGAAGCCTTCAATTCAGAGAAGAAAAGAAGCGGAATTTTGATGAGGAAGAAGGCTGACAACAAAATACATGTGCACTGGAAGGGAGCAGCAGAGATGATATTAGCAATGTGTTCAAGTTACTATGATGCTTCTGGAAGCATGAAAGAACTGGATGATGGTGAAAGGATGACATTTGAGCAAATAATTCAAGGTATGGCCGCCAGCAGCCTCCGTTGCATTGCTTTTGCACATAAACAAATTCCAGAGGAAGAACAAGAAATTAGGGAAGGCCGGCAAAAGCTAAAAGAAGACAGCTTGACCCTCATTGGCCTTGTGGGGATAAAGGACCCATGTAGACCAGGGGTGAGAAAAGCTGTGGAGGATTGCCAATACGCTGGAGTGAATGTCAAAATGATTACTGGCGATAATGTCTTCACTGCAAGAGCAATAGCCACTGAATGTGGAATACTGAGACCCGATCAAGACATAAACAGTGAAGCAGTAGTAGAAGGTGAGGTATTTCGGAAGTACACCTCAGAGGAGAGGATGGAGAAAGTTGATAAAATCTGTGTGATGGCTAGATCCTCTCCCTTTGATAAACTTCTCATGGTTCAGTGCCTGAAACAGAAAGGCCATGTGGTTGCAGTGACAGGTGATGGCACAAATGATGCACCAGCATTAAAAGAAGCTGACATAGGCCTTTCCATGGGGATTCAGGGCACGGAAGTTGCAAAGGAGAGTTCAGATATCATCATCTTGGATGATAATTTTGCTTCAGTGGCAACAGTTTTGAGATGGGGAAGATGTGTTTATGACAACATCCAGAAATTCATCCAGTTTCAGCTGACGGTGAATGTTGCAGCCCTTGTAATCAACTTTGTGGCAGCAGTTTCAGCTGGTGAGGTCCCATTAACAGCAGTGCAGTTATTGTGGGTTAACTTGATCATGGACACATTAGGTGCCCTGGCCCTTGCCACAGAGCAACCCACCAAGGAGCTAATGGAGAAACCACCCGTGGGTCGGAAGGAACCACTTATCTCCAACGTCATGTGGCGGAATCTATTAGCCCAAGCTTTGTATCAGATAGCCATCCTCTTGACCCTACAGTTCAAAGGACAATCAATCTTTGGGGTGAGCGAGAAGGTAAAGGATACCTTGATATTCAATACTTTTGTGCTTTGCCAAGTCTTCAATGAATTCAATGCAAGGAAGCTGGAGAAGAAGAACGTGTTTAAGGGGTTACATAAGAACAAGCTATTTCTGGGGATAATTGGGATAACCATTATCCTTCAGGTGGTTATGGTGGAGTTTTTGAAGAAATTTGCAGATACAGAGAGGTTGGATTGGGGACAATGGGGTGCATGCATTGGAATTGCTGCAGCATCTTGGCCAATCGGTTGGGTTGTCAAGTGCATACCTGTTTCAGATAAACCATTCCTAAGCTATCTAAAGTGGTAGGAGCATCGGTTGACATATACAGATTATTTTTTATACTCAAACTTTCCTGTACAAAGCAGTATCTATTCATGTATTAGATTATTCTTTTCATCCTCATTGTGGATTTGTAATTGATGTATGGTTGAACTTACAAAAATTATATGAATTTTTTTAAAAATCATAGTCATTTCTTATGAAGCTTTTTGTGTTTCAGTTCATATAAATGTAACCCTGTGATTGTCAACCTGGACAACAATTTCTTCTTGTTGGTATTAAGTCAGGGCAAGGATGACAGAGGAGATGTAATAATCAAGTATCAACAGTATAGGGAAAGAATAAAATCAGTCTCAAGTTCAGCATATTATAAATTCTGCAACATATGGAGATTACAAGACTAATCAAATAAAAGGCCCAAAGAAACAAAAGAGGATTAAGTGATACAAGCATTACAATTTTAATAGTCCATAGCTTCAATGGAAGCAAACTTAGATTTCTTTATTTAAGAAGAAGAAGAAGAAGAAAAACCGTATATGTTTGGATACACTTCTTGTTTTTTGTTTTTTAAAAATAAAAGTAGTAAGAACTTCTATACCAAAAATGAAAACTTTTATATAAAAGGTCTAGACTTAGCATGTTTTTAAAAATCACTTCAAAAAATTTTTAAATTTTAGATAGTAAAATTTTTTTAGTACTTTAGTTTCTTTAAGTACTCATAAAATCATTAGCTTTTTAAAGTAAGTCTCTAAGAATTCTTGTATTTTATGTAGAAGTTAACATAATTTTCTATTTTAAAAGTAGAAAACATGAAGTGTATGCAAACGAACACTAGAAACCTAATTTTTGAATAATGAAACCAATCGAATGGTGCGACTGTAAGAACAACTAGAAATGTCTAGTCATTGTAAAACAGCTGTTAACTCTTACAATCACAACCAAACAGCTATTAAACCACACATAGATTACAAGAAGGTGTCTTTACTGTCCTGGTTATTGGTGATGGGTACTAGTGTTGTGTGCAAGCAAACAGAAGCTTTTGATGCACATGTAATCACAAATCACAAACCATTATAAAAAATAAAATGATGTTTTTGTGGTTTGTAAATCATATGTAGCCTCAAAGAGGTGAGAATTCCATTGTTGGGGTATTTTGGTTCAAGGGTACTTTGAATAGGGAATGAGTGTTTTGTATTCAAGTATCTAAGTACCATGTCTCAGACACACAACTTTAGAAGTCTTGATATCCTAGGATATGAGATCTCGCAATACTGGGAAGATCCTTTACCCATGTTGCATTTGGTGTTTATTTTATTTGCTTTGGTTTCTTGAGTTTTTAATTTTATTTTTATTCTTGTCAATTCATAGTGAACTAAAAAGGGAAGTAGACAACTATTTTTTTATTCTCTTCTTTATTTATAATGAAATCTAATTTTTATAGTTATGCATTAAGTTTTGATTACTTTCTAAGATAACCAAAGCATATTGGAAATAAAATTTGAAAGAAATGTCAAATTATCAACTCTAGCAAAACATTATACTGAAAATGTAGCATCCATTACATTTTTGGATCCCATGTCTTCAAATATTATTTTCATTCCCAAGTTAAATGCCAACTAAAGAAAGACATCCTATGAATCATATGAAAAATTATAAAGAGTACAAATTTCGAGTCATGCTCTGAGTATACACTTTCTAAACCCAAGCCATGAAAGCCATGTTAGTTCTTGTGTTTTGTATGGCCCATTAAACAAATTTGTGTTTCCATGCTCCTTCGAACCATAAAATAAACTCCTGATTTCCAAACTCTATCAGTGTTTCCTTTCCTGCTGTCTTTAACATCTGTGTCTTAATCCTGAACCTACTTCCTCTTTAGAAAAATGAATCCAATTCCTATGAGGGCTTTTATCTCTATAAGAAAACAACAAGATAAGGTCTCACCTACAAGAAACTCCAAAAAAAACTAACGTAAGCAATTGAGACATATCCCAATCGTTCATGAACTTTTAGCAAAAGTATCCCAAAATGTGGGTAAATGTAGCAAACACACAACATGCTATGTAGTATGTTGGTGACAGCATCAAACCTTCAATTGAAACAAGTAAAGATAATTAAAAATTGAAAAAATTGGGCCTTAAGGATAGAATTTATTCTAGACTCATAAATGATTCTCCATTCCTTCCTTAGATATAATGACCATGCGTAGAGAACTCAAGAACTGCTTATAGCAGCTTGGATTCCTTTTTCAGTAGTTCATTTCCTGCAGAAGAGTGGGAGGAGGGGAGGGAAGGTGGTAGCTTTCTCTCTAGATTTTTACCTGAGTCTGGCTTAGGCCATTACAAAAACTAGTTTCAAAGGACACTTCAATAGATGACTCCTCTACAGGTGTTAGGGAGGACTCCCGCCAGTAATATCCCCCAGAAGTGACTGCAAAATAGGAAACTCCTCCCTTGCCATTGAGATCCGGGATTGCACCAGGAAAGCTCATTATCTATTTGGAAGGACCTGGTTAATGGAGGAAAAACCTCTGAGAAAGGATGCTCAAATAATAATGTGCTTCTCAAATGAAGATGAATATGAGAGCAACCATCTCTTCCAAGACAGATCAGAGTCACATACCTCAATGTGTTGTGCATGTTGGGGTAGGGCGCATGGTTGGTTGAAGGGTACAAAGGTTGGCTGGTGGTATGTGCATGTGCTATGCATGTGAGGGATGGAGAACGCAAGAATTTTGGGGATGGAAAGAGCCATGCAGGGTAGTTATTACAGTGGCAGATGTGAACACATCTTGCTTGATGCAGTGGGATGGATGATTAAGCAAGGAAGAATTTCCTTTCTCCTTATGAACAAATATACTTGCTTTTATCAGATATCCTAAAACAGTCAAACAGGAAGTATCACATTCCAAGCTCCAAGACTAGCACCTTTTTTCTGCAATAGCGAGTACACAGCCCACATAACTCAGAGGTAGGCGTAGTAACTGAATCCCAAGGTGTAAAGAAAACCAGGTTGTGCCTCACAAAGAAGGATATAATGCTATTTATGCATGACCCCTGTTCCCAGGTTGGCAGGAAAATTGGGGTCTTGGACATTTTTCCACCCAGTATGAATTTCAACTTGGGAATTTTCAGATCTGACCTAGACCCAAACTTCAGTCAGAAAACTCCTAAAACGGATTTCATGGATGGAACATGATAAAAAGCTACCTTCAGATTTCCAGTCTTTCTTTTT
This sequence comes from Vitis vinifera, assembly GCF_030704535.1. Taxonomy (NCBI): domain Eukaryota; kingdom Viridiplantae; phylum Streptophyta; class Magnoliopsida; order Vitales; family Vitaceae; genus Vitis; species Vitis vinifera. The sequence continues at coordinate 6,209,992 of NC_081809.1, read as the reverse complement.
CTTTGCTGACAACTAAAATTCCTTTCTCACCAATATTGGATTTGTAGTCTACCAACGCTACTAGCATCCGCATTAAGGGATGTCAAGGGTTCAGATTTGCATTTAGGGTGGAGCCAAGTCCAACAAATTCAAAGATCTCTTATTGAGGTTGAAGGAGGGGGGCCTGGTTCCAGACCTGCTTTCTATCACATACTAATTACCTTATGTCATTTATTTAACAAACATAAGCATAAAACAAAAATAAAATAAAAATGCAGAGGTGACATCTGCAAAATATGAGCATGTAATTATAACAAACATGTAGCATGCATGCATGCATAAAATCCAAATCCAAATGGGGTGTTCAAAGAAGCCAGAAAAATGAGAAAATTGAATTGGGTATCATCATATATTGCGTATCATTAGAGAATGGACCTGGGTTCACGCGGGGGACCTCTTTGTCGGTCAAGAAGGGTTGATCCTCCTGTCTCACCAGGAACCAAGAAAGTCACAAGCCATGTGAAGACAACTATGCTCATTTGTAGTAGCCGATTGTTATTGGGCAGTTCCAAATGTCATCAGAAGTATAAGAAACTCAGGATTCGAGACACTCCCAACCCAGTATTTCAGTTTCAAACAAGATCAGCCATGAATTTGCTGCAAAAACCTGGTCACTGTTAAGAATAAATAATCGAAATAGTAAAGACACTTACGTAAATATATATATATATATATATATATATATATAAGGTTACCAAGCTTTGAGCTTAATTTTGTAACATTTATATCATTTGTGCCCATTATTAGGATTTGTCCACCCAAAAATGGAAAATGATATAGCAATGACTAAAAAGGAAAAAACAAAAAAAAGAAAGAAAATAAATATGAAAACAAATATAAAATAAATTTGAATTTAATAATTTTAAAAAAATTATATTTATTTAAAATAATAATAAATTTAAATTTCATGATAAAAATTATGTAGTATTTTTCCACCATTGTTATAACTAACTAATAGAATTTTAGTTACTTCTTATGTTTTGTTAAAAAATTTATGATGTATATTTATGTTATCTATCACAAAATACAATACATCTCTTTTGAGTGTGAAACTCATTTTTTATTTTTTATTTTTAATCTTGACAACATAAATTTATATGTTGTCAAACTCATTTTTTATTTTTTTATTTTTAATCTTGACAACATAAATTTAAATAAATTTAAATTTTATAAAAATAAAAATTGATATTATAACATGAATATAAATTGAAAACATAATTATTTTTTTGCGGATACATTCGCTTAGAGATAAAAACTCACAATAAAGGGCTAGCTCCACCTCTCAACCTTCTTCAACTATTTCCTTTTAAAAAATAAATAATAAAAAACTAGTTGATCTATTCACCGGATATTTTAGATTTATTTTTTTTAAAACACCTTGACTTAATCAATAACATTTGAAAGCAAAAGTATCTTTATTGGTTAAAAAAAAAAAGGAGAAAAATGTAATAAATTTTTGGATGAAAATGAAAAATAATGATGGTGAGTAAATTATAGCTTGTTTGACCATGTTTATATATATATATATATATATAAAACTGTTTTTAAGTTTAAGAACAAAAAAAAAAATAGATATTCTAGTGTTTTATAAAAATAAAGGTGTTTCGTAAATTATTTTAAAATCATTTTTAAAAATATAAAACAAAAAACTTATTTGGATAAGTTGTTTTAATTTTTTTTTTAAATGTATTGCATAAATATTGTTAATTCAATTTACATAATATAAATTAAATTTAATTCAAGCCTTATTAAAAAATAAAAATATTTTTGCATTTACAAAAGAATTAAAAAATAAATAATTTTTAGTAAAACAAGAATAATAATAAGATAATAAAATCATAAATTATAATTTTTAATATATATATATATATATATATATATATATATATTATTTTAGTATAAGTTATAAACATAAAAATATTTACATCTTCCTAATTTCTTTTTGTTAAAAATAATTTAAAATTATAATTTTAATAATATTTAAAAATAAATAAATAATGAATAATCTTTCAACTTTTTTTATCATGTAAATGAATCAACTTTTTCATTTTTATGCACACATTTAGTATTGAAATTATAAACATAATATTATAAAATGTTTTGATTTAATATGTAATTAATTAAATAGTTTTTTGAATTCAAAATTATTCTTAATTTTTTTTAAATTATTAAAGAAGCTAAATTCTTAATTATGTCTTACTTAATTTATAATTTATTTACCTAAATTTAAAATATATATTTATGTGTATTGAAAGACACAGTGAAGTCTCGTGATATATTGATCTTTTGTTTTTTGTTTAACAATGAGATCTTTTTTTTTTTTTAGTTTCAAATTATTTTTAAAATTTGTTAAACCCATAATAAACTCAATACAAATGTGACTCGATTTAAAATTTATTTTTATAATAAAAAATTGTAAAAATATAATTATGTGCCCAAAACATAATAGAATCATTATAACTAATTTTTATCCATAAATTTATAATATTAATGAGTTTATTATCTGAGTTTCAGATTAGTTTTAAAAATTACTAAACTTACTAATGAATCTAATATATTTAATTTGAAGTTTATGTAAAAATAATAATAAATAAAGTCGTTATAAACTAATTTTTATCCATAAATTTTTTTATATTAATTGGTTCATTATTTGAAATTTAAATAATTTTTAAAAATTATTAAACTCGTTCATGAATTCAATAAATTAAATCTTACTTAAATCATCAAAATTATTATTTGATGATTAACAATCAAAACAAAAAACAATTCATTTTCAAGTCAAAAAATCATGTTTTTCAACCTTGGCATATATATATATATATTAATTTTGCATCATAATAGAAATAATAATAATTTTCTATTTTTTATATTTTCAGCACTGAAAAAAGAGAATCTTTACAATTGACTAAATCAAAAGCAAGTTGTTTTCTGCAACTTAAGGGGAAATAATAATAATTATAATAAAACCACCAAAGCACTGTTTTATAAGACGTGCTTAATACATCTCAAATGAAAGGATTTTTGCAAGGGAAAAGTCAGCTTTTACTCACATAAAAAAAAAAAAAAAATCAACTTTTATAAATCAATTTTATTTTCATCAATTGAAAAATATATTAAAATACATGAACTTTTATAATTATTTCTTGTAATACTCTTTTACTTTATAATATTGAATAAAATTATCAAAAAATTAATTTATTATTTTAATTTGATAAAATATTTTATAAATTCAGATCACATCAAAGTTTCATAGTTTATCCTCCAAAAAGCTTTTAAGGAAGAATTAGATATTACAATTTGATGAATTACGATAATTTACTTGGATAGTAACCTATATGCATCAATAAAAAACATGAAGCTCTATAGATTTATTTTTCAAATAAAAATAAAAAACAGGAAACAAGTATTTAATAATTAAATTTTGTTTTTTTTTACGGCTAATGAAAAATATAAAAAGTTTAATAGTTTATCTTTAAGTTTTACATCTCATTTTCCCATTGTGAAGAATTTATCAGCAAATTTAGTCACAGAAAAGCTTTGGCCGGAGATTTTTGCTTACCTATTGAAGATCAAGTTCCCAATGATGAATGATGCTTAGACGGGCATTTGGCACAAGGAGATGAGTGATAAGGTGGAAATTGGGAGCACCAACGAGCATCAGTTGTTGCTGGCAGTGACGCATGTGGGGGCAAGAGATCATGTCAATTACCACAGTTAGCTCCAATTATAAATACCGAGCATGCGTGCTTAAAATTGCCGCTCAACCTACAAAGTGGGTAATGGGTTTGGCACTTGGCAGTTGCTTTTTCTATTTCTTATCGAAAGAAGGGAGGGGGGAGCCAAGTGTCTAGCGTTTACAAGACAGAAGGTGGAGGGTGATATGACATTTATGACAGATGAGTCTGGACCTCTGGTGGGAATGGGATTGAGAACCCTGTGATTCGATTCATACCAGCCATTTCAAGTCATGCGCTGTTTTTTTTTTAATTTCCCACGTGGGCGGCCCCTGAAGACCGTGTGAAAGGAATCTCAGCCTTTCCATGTATCAGTAATGAGTTTCCTTCTCTGCGGCTTTTGTCTATTTTTCTCTTAAGATGGACCAAATTGAAGTAGGCGAGTCTATGATGACCCACCCAATTGTGGTCCACCAGCCAAATATCTAAATCCTGGTGGCATTCAAGAGAACAAAAAAAAAAAAAAAAAAGAATAAATAATGCAAGTTGAATGTGTGGGTTTATAAACCGATGTCATTATATCCAATGAAAAATAATGAAATTATCAACAATATTTGAGTGGCCACAGAATGTTCAATTCTAATACTTTTCAGACTCGGCCCACCGCATTTGTCGCTGACATTGACTAGAAAGCATGAAGCCACGAGGCGCGTTCGTAGGAAAGGGCTCGGACACTGCATGTGACCCTGGTTTAACTTACAGAAGAGTCAGGTCAATGATTCAAAGTCATCTCTCCAACTATTCCCTATATATACCTTTCTTTCCCGGCCTACAACAACTGCAGTTCTCAAAGCCTCCTCCATCTCCAAAATTCTTAGCATTTCTTGTTTCTTCTTTCCAATTACATGACTACACGCAATACTTTTGTCTCTTTTGCTTCTGGTCAGTGATTGCGCCAATGAAAAATCATGCTCTTTGTATCCGGAAAGATATGAAAGAGCGCGAGCATATTGTCCTTCCTCAGATCTGCCAAACACCCTTTGTAAATTTATCCAGCAATGGCATCTTGTACTCTCTATCTCTCTTCTAAATGATGCTGTGCGAACCAGAAGAAATAGTACAGGATGAAAGCTTAGATGGCTTATTAAATCTGGAGGAGTGCTTGAAAGCGTATCTCTGGCTGCCACTGCGAAAAATGGAGCCCATGCTGATGCTGAAGATGTTGGTGGATGCCAAGCTGGAAAATTTTGGTTGGAACACTTTTTATAAGCCACCTAAAAGAGCCTCTTCAGCTCTGTGGGGAAGCTTTTGAGGATCCACCGTTCTCGCACTTGTAGCTAGTGCTGCACTTTCTCCCAATGGGTTTGGCATTGAAGAGCATGGGCGGAGAGAAGGGTGATGCTAAAGAGGAAGAATATTTGTTGTCTATCTTTCTAATCATTTGCTGATTCTGCCGTAAATATTTCAGAAAAAAACAGCTAATTGTCAACTCAGAAATCTGGGTTGATGTTGTCCGAAATTGGTGGTTTCGATCAGCCGATTTGGACAATGGGCAGCAATATCGTCAAGCTGAAATTCTCACAGAAAACATTCTTGTTTTCTAACACAATGCGGGAGGCTGTTGTGTTTTCTTGGAAAGGAGGCCAATGGATATGCGAGAATGCTTGTGGCTTATGATGATCCATGAGCACAATCATCTGCGATTATAATGAGCAGAGAAGTTTATGAGTCTTGCTCAACAAGCTGGCTTTATGGATATTGTTGGTCTCTCTTGCTTTTCTGGTTCTTGTAGTGTCGTTGGGGAATTCAAAAGTTGAGAATGGAAATGAGAAGTTCAATGACAGCAAGACAAAGTCTGATGATATAGTGAATGCCGTGGAGGGAACTTTGCTGCAGCAGTTGCTATTGTGGTTGTAGCAATTCCAGAAAGCTTGCTGTTGTGGGTCACGTCTAGAAGAGGCTGATGGGCACTGCCATGATGCCACCACCATTTTTATTGACAAATGGGGCAACCTTTCGTTGAACCCAGATGAAAGTGGTTCGGAATAATTAATATAGAGAGTGGCCAACTGCGACAAGCCTTCTGCAATTGAATATGCTACAACCACAATATTAAGTGCAGCAACAACGATTCCCCCCACGGCATTCACTATATCATCAGCCTTTGTCTTGCTGCTATTGAACTCCTGATTCCCATTCTCATCTTCTGAATTCCACAATTCAAACGGCAAACCAACGACACTACAAGAACCACAAAAGCAACTCAGACCAGCATTATCAAGGATGAAGTTAGGTTGTTGAGCCAGACTTGTGTATGTATCTGTTCTTTATATATTCACGGCAGATTGCTCATGGATGTCTTCCCCACAAGCATCTGACATGAATATCAATTGGCCATCTCAAAAACAAGGACAGATCCTGCCTAGTATCAGCCTACCCGTTTCAGACAAAATCAAATTGGATATCGTCGTCGGCCTGATCAGATCATAACTGGAGGAATTGCCTATTTTCCTTGAGTAACATAACAGCAGGGACATCACTGACCAGAAAGACAGCCACAAGGAAGATTCCACACCGTAACCCTTCTTTCAGCCCATGTTCATTAATGGCAAGAGAAAGTGCAGCACAAGCTACAAGTATGAGGATGGTAAAACCCTAATGGAAAGAGCATTTTTAGGTGGCTTTGCCATGTTTGAGGCCTTCTTCTTCACATCACCTTCTATTCCTCCAAAGCTAGCTTTGGCCTTTTGTCCTCCACTATTTCAGGTGAGGCTTGTTTCATCAATCATGGAGAAGTCATACCCATGCTTAACATTGATCACAGGTATCAGATTGATTGAATCTTTTTGGCATGCCGAGTGAGGACCCTGTACGACCTTATGGCAATCTATGATCAAGTCATTTTATTTATGCAGTGTTTCAATTTCTTGTGAATCTGATATCAATAATTTTTTTGGCAGTTCAAGTATACTGCTGTTTCTTTCCTGTACAGTACTGTCAGTGAGGGGCCTCCCTCCCTTGTGACTTGACCAGCTTAACAGTATGTTTTGCGTCTGAAAAGTCAAAATAATGATAAGATAATGTGGAAAAGGTAAAGAAAAATGAAAAAAAGAAAAGAAAAATAATATGACATTTCCGACGTTATTTTCAAACTTCATTGTGATTTTGTAGGATATCTTACGTGATTGGTTCAAGGTTTAAATCACATGTGCTGGCTTCTCTCGACGTGGCATGTGAAAGGCGACCTAGTCAACCGAATAGCTTTTATTTTCATGCATTTTTTATTAGGCTAGGTCCACAGAAAAGGATTGACATAACGGAAAAAATAAAAAATAAAATCAAAATTAATTATTATCCTTCTAATTTTTGGCAATTATCAAATCAAAATTAACAAAATGGAACAACTACGCTGAAGGATTAATGAATCTTTTAATTTCATCAACATCTCACAAAGATAAAAGTTGCATGCGAAATACATGAAAATTTAGGTACAAAAACACTTTTTGCCGTTCACATATATCTACTTACATTGTTTTTTTTCTCTTAATTTTCTCGTTATTTATTTTCGAGATTAAACCTTTAAAAATATAATTTACATGCATGTATTTATATCTTCGTATGTATTTAAGATTACTTATATTAAATGCAAAAGACCTTTAAAATTGTATAAGTTTGTCTATTATGAATATATTTATTTATTTTATTTTTTCACTTATTTCTTATATATTTAGAAATATTGTTTATGAACATGCATAAATGTCAAATACTTTTTTTTTTTTTAAATTTTCTTATATGTACAAGTTAAATACTTGTAGCAAGACATTTATATTAGTTGTGCAATTTTTTACAAGTCCATTTATTGTAAATATATTTACATATTTTTCTTCATTGTCTTATTTTTTATACAAAGGAAATATTGTTTACACACATGTATAAATATCAAATACCATTTTTTTTTATATATAAAAGACATTTGTATTATGTATATAAGATATTTGTACTAATTGTACCATATAACCCAAATAAACATGTTATTTTGAATACATTTGCATATTTTTATAGATATTAATAAATAAAAAAAGTCTTATAGATTTAGTATAATTATCTTGCATACGGGTGGAAATATATATATATATATATTTGATATTTGGGCATGTGTAGATAAATTTTTTAGTAATTTGGTATGAAAATTGGTCAAAGTAAATAAATAAAAACATATATATAAATTCATGATATACAAAGTTTGTATATGGCTTATAGAGTCATTTAATTAAATTTCAAAAATAAAAAATTATAATAATTAAATGTTAAATTAATAAAAAAAATAAATTAAGATAATAGTTGTACTTAAAAGAAAAAAAAACAAAATAAAAATTATATGAATATTAAATAGATTTTAAGAATAATTTTATTTGTTATTTTTTAAATTTTAATATATTAATTATCATTAGGACTTAAAGATAAATTTTAATATATTAAATAGTTGCAATGCTCCGATGCCTATAATCCAATTCCAAAAACTTACATCTTTGGGCCAAATATGCATTTTATATGAACCTTAGATCCATTTGCTAGAAATGAGGTTCTCGCCTTTTAAAAATCATATTGAATGTATGTTGGGTATTTTTGGGTGATAACTTCTCCATATAACCTTCAAAGCAATTTTGAAATTTGCTCAACTATTTTAACTTAATTATGCAAAATATGTGACTTAAGGTAATTATAGATTTATATACCCTTTTAATATAATTATACATGTTAGGATTATAAAATAAGTTGTTAACTGTTAGTTTGTTATGTTGTTAGAGGCTGTTAGATTGCTATGACAAGTTGTTAGTGTTGAACACGTGTAAACAAGTTTGTTAATGGGAAGAAACTATTGTAGTATAAATATTGAAGTTTGCTTTGAAAAGAAAAAAGAGGATTTCTTCCATATTTCACCTGGGTCCTTTCTTTTCCTCTTTCTCGCTTCTTTCTCTCTTTATTCTCTTGTTTCTAACATGGTATCAGAGCACTCAACTTCAGCAATGGAGAAATTTCAACAAACCCTAGAATCTTCTTCCTCTAGTCATTTTGTCCCGATTTCGTTCAGTCATTCTACCTCAATTAAGCTCGAAAATCATAATTTATTGATATGGAGAAAACAGATTTTCTCATCAATTCGTGGTCACAATCTTCAGCATTTTGTCACTAGAATTCATGATCCACCGTTAAAATTTCAAAGTTCAGAAGATTGATATCGAGGAATAGTGAATCAAGATTTTATTGATTGGGAACAACAAGATCAGCTCTTGGTTTCTTGGCTTCTTTCATCAATGTCAGAAGGAGTTCTTTCGAGGTGAGTAAATTGTGAATCTGCTTTTCAAATTTGGAAGACATTGGAAGTATATTTTGCTTCTCAAACACATGCTAAAATCTCACAGTATAAAACCTTGCTTTAAAACACCAAAAAAAAAAAAAACTCTAAGTAAGAAGAATATTTGCTTAAAATTCGTGGTTTTGTTGATCTATTTGCTCTTGTTGGTGTGAATCTCTCTGTAAAAAATCACATTGATGCTATCACAAATGGACTGCCTAGTGAATACGACACATTCTTTCTCACAATTAATTCTCGAACTGAGGATTATTAAATATAGGAAATTGAGTCTTTTTTATTAGCACAAGAGGCTAGGATTGAGAAACAAAGCAAGAGTTTAGACTTTGAAACTACTTTTGTTAATATTACACAAGGTCCAGGTAACTTTGGTAGAGATAATTTTTCTCAAGGCAAAGGTTTTACTAGTAACAATCAGTTTAGCCCTAATTTTGGTAGAAGTAATTTTTCTTCCAGAGGAAATGGTGGTTGGAGATACTAAAATACTTGGAATAATAATGCTACTGGTAATACTGAAAAATTAGTATGCCAAGTGTGCATGAAGATTGGTCATTCTGCAGATAGGTGTTACTATAGATATGATCCTAGTTTTCAAGGTCCTCGTACTCCTGGTTTCACTCCTAGTTTTCACCTCAAACGTAGGTTCAAAGTGGCAACAAGCCTAACATGCAAGTTCTGATGGCTACACCAGAAAACATTTGTGATACTAATTGTTATCCAAACTCGGGTGCCTAAAACCATGTGACTGCAAATGCAAATAATATGGTTGAACACACACCATATTATGGTAATGAGCAAGTTCGTGTTGGCAATGGTATGAGACTCTCTATTAAACATATTAGTCTTTCAAACCTTTCAAAATTTCAAGGCTCAAGCTGAATTACAATTAGGGTTCAAAATTAAATGCCTACAATCTGATTTGGGGGGTGGGGGTGAATTTCGTGCTTTTACTGATTACCTTACTATAAATGGCATTATTCATAGGATTTCTTGTTCTCACACTCACCAACAAAACGGTGTGGTTGAAAAAAAGCATAGACATATTGTTGAGAATGGTCTTACCTTACTTGTTAGAGCCTCAGTGTCTTTCAAATATTGGGATGAATCATTCAGAACAGCCGTGTTCTTGCATAACAGGCCGCCCTCTCCAGTTTCACATGGTAAGTCTCCCTTACAACTTCTTTTTAATCATGTTCCTGATTACAAGGCTCTTAGAATATTTGGTTGTGCTTGCTATCCCAACACTAGACCATATGATAGTCATAAACTTGGCTTTTGGTCTGTACAATGTACATTTCTACGTTATAGCCTCACTCATAAAGGCTACAAGTGTTTAGACCCCTCCGGTAAAATTTTCATATCTAGAGATGTTATTTTTTATGAACATCTATTTCCATTTTCAGAATCTCTTTCTTCTTAATCTCAACATTCTTCCATTTCTCAACCTCTCTCCTTTAGTCAATCACCACCAATTCTTTATTCTAAACAACCTGTCTCTTCTATTTCTACAGCCTCATCACCCTCTCCTATTGCTCTCATTCCTCTTGTCAACACAACCACTCACTTGGAAAACTGTCAAGACTCTAATGCTCCCATTGTATCATCATCTCTCTTAAGTACTGTTGGAAATACACACTCTATGATCACCAAATCTAAGAATGGCATCTTTAAACCAAAAGTATACAGTGTTACCAAAAAACCTCAGTCTTCTAATGAAGCTTTGCAAAATGAGAACTGGAAAATAGCCATGATAGATGAATATTCTGCTCTCTTGAGAAACAATACATGGTCTTTGGTTGACCTTCCAGTTGGTAGAAAAGTAATAGGATGCAAGTGGATTTTCAGAGTTAAAGAAAATCCAGATGGTTCTATTAAAAAATATAAAGCTAGACTTGTTGCAAAGGAGTTTCACCAAACAGCTAGATTTGATTATACAAAAACATTTAGCCCTGTTGTGAAGCCTACTACAATCTAGGTGGCTCTCACTATAGCATTATCAAGGAATTGGAAAATTCAACAACTTGATATCAACAATGCCTTTTTGAATGGAGATCTACAAGAAGAAGTTTATATGGAACAACCTAAAGGCTTTATTGAAAAATCCACTTCTCATTTGGTATGCAAGCTCCACAAATCTCTATATGGTCTCAAACAAGCACCACGTGCCTAGTTTGAGAAACTCTACGAAGCACTTGTAGGTCTTAGTTTTACATCTACTAAATTTGATCGGTTTTTATTCACAAGGTTCACTATGGATCACACTACCTCTCTCCTAGTATATGTTGATGATATACTGGTTACTAGTAGCAATCCTTCTATAATTCAACAATTAATCTCACAATTAAACAAGAGTTTTTCTCTTAAAGATCTTGGTGAGATAGATTATTTCTTGGGCATACAGGTGAAACATACTACTGAAGGTCTACACTTGTCTCAGACTAAGTATGTGCATGATTTCTTATGTAAAGCCAAAATGAACAATGCAAATGGCATTAATACTCCCATGATCAGTGGTCAACAACTTACAACATCTGGAAGTGGTATTGTGAAAGACGTTCAACTATAGGAGTGTTGTAGGTGCACTTCAATATGTCACTATCACCAGGCCATAAATTTCCTTTTGTGTCAATCGAGTTTGTCAATATTTGAAGGATCCACAAGAAGAACACTGGCAAGCAGTAAAAAGGACACTTAGATACTTGAAAAATACTATTCAGTATGGACTTCATTTGACTTGTTCAAGTATTTTAAATCTGGTGGGATTTTGTGATGCTGATTGGGCATCAAGTCTAGATGATAGAAGATCTACATCCGACTATTGTGTCTATCTTGGAAACAATCTAGTTTCTTGGTACTCAAAGAAACAACATATTGTTTCTAGATCATCTATAGAGGCAGAATATAGAAGCTTAGTTAGACTACTGCTGAGATCACATTGTTAACTACCCTACTAAGTGAATTGAGGATCACATTACTAAGAACTCCAGCAGTATAGTGTGATAATTTGAGCACAATATTGTTATCTGCAAATCTAGTTTTACATGATAAAACCAAGCATATTGAGCTTGATTTGTATTTTGTGCGTGAGAAAGTTTTTCAAAAGCTTATTGATGTGATACATGTTCCTTCAAGTGACCAAACAACAGATCTTTTTACCAAAGCTATACCCAGTTCCAGATTTCCTTAGAAGCAAACTCAAAGTTCTTGATTTAAGTGCTCTGAGTTTGAGGGGGGGTGTTAGGATTATAAAATAAGTTGTTAACTGTTAGTTTGCTACTGTTAAGCTGTTAGATTGCTATAATAGGTTGTTAGTGTTGTACACGTGTAAGCAAGTTTGTTAATGGGAAGAAACTATTGTAGTATAAATATTGAGGTTTGCTCTAAAAAGGAAAAAGAGGATTTCTTCCAGATTTCACTTGGGTCCTTTCTTTCCCTCTTTCTTGCTTCTTTCTCTCTTTATTCTCTTAGTGACAACAATACCTTATAAAATTCTTCACTTTTGAGAAAACAAATTTATTTATAAATGATTACTTTTCATTGTATCATAGGACTCAGATTTCATTATATAAGAAGTTATTTAAAGCATTAAACAAAGGTGACACGTGTTAGGAAATTTTTATATAAACACAAATTTTGAAACACATAAGTCTGTGTAATAGTGTTTTTACTTGAAACGTTCTTAATGGAAGTATTTTCTCTTAAAATGTTTTTAGAAGAATCATCTAAATATGTTTGACATCAATTTTAAAAAGAGGTCTAGCCTTCGCTTTCTTGTTCAACGAGACCTCATTTTTATTTTAGAAGTATATTAGTTTAGTACTAACATAGAAATTATTACTGACTAACCCTCTTATTCCAACTTATTCACATTAGATATGAACTAGAGTTTAGAGCTTGGTCAATACAGGGTGTTGAACTTGAGATTGCTTAAAATTGTAATTGGATAAGCTTCATTTAACTATATATTCCTATGGTAATGCAACTCACTCCAAGGTATATGAAGTCAAACTTAAACCCTTTCAATTAATTTAAAGGTAGACGCGATATCGATAGTAACCAATTCCACATTGTGATACATTTCTAACATTTAAAAATTTTCATTTTTTTAAGTATTAGAAAGACTAAACACATTTTCTAAAATCACTATTAAATGCATCGGTTTTTCTATAAAAAAAAACACTTGTTTTAATGTTATAAGTAGGGATGACAATTTTCTGGGCAAATCAGGTAACTCGCCCCTATTGGGACGGGTATGAAATATAAAAAATGGGTATAGGTCAGGTATGGGAATATTTTAAAAGCCCAAATCGGGTTTGGGATGGGTATGGATTTTGTTCCAACCTGCCCCGCCCCGTCCCAAATATAAATTTACAAAATTACCATTCAACTACTAGTAAAATGTCAAAAAACTCCCCGTATATTCCCATTTGTCTTAATTCTAATGGGCGTTCCTTCTTCTTTTTCTTCTTCCTGTAATACAGGGGTCTTTCATTCTTCCCATTTGCCCTAATTCTAATGGTTGTTCCTTCTTCTTCTTCTTTTCCCTCTAATACAATGGTCTTTCATTCTTCCCATTTGCCTTAATTTCAACAGCCACTTCTTTTTCTTCTTCCTCTAATGCACTGCTTGAAACCCTATCTTTAGGATCAATACTACTTTTTCTTCCCCTATCACACCAACTCAAATACTCTGAAATCAATTCCATCTTGTTCTTGGTTTAGCCTCAGAGCCCAAAACTCCTCTTTCATGACATCAAACTAGTTATAGACTTCGATCTCCTTCCCTTAAATATGTGCAACACAATCATTTAAAGCATCACCTTGAAGTCTTTGTCCGAGAGCACAACTCAAAAGGAACGCGAAAACCTTTGAAGTAGTGGATTTGATGAAATCTTGGTTCAAAGATTGGCTTGAATAGGAATTCACATCCATGGCTGATATCGACCCATTTTCCCGTTTGGTTCAATTTTCATTATGTTCTCTTGTAAATGGTTCAAATGATTTTTTATTTTTATTTTTTTGTGTTTTGCATTAATTTTGAGTCATTTAAGTTAACTATGGGCTTAAAATGATTGATTGTTGTGGTGTTAATTTCAACTTTGATATTATTTTTTCATATTTGGTATATTATCATAATCTCGTTATTTTGTAGTGAAAGGAAAATGCAGATCACCAATTTGGGTTAGGGCTCAATGGACATTCGGGATAGGGGGGATGGGGTTATTAATTCTTTTGTTAACGAGGATGGGAATCAATCAACCTGCCCTAACACGGGTTTGTGCCGGGGATGGGAAATAACTATATAATCAGGTGCGGGAATGGGATAGGAATGACCCGTCCTAAACTCATCTCGTTACCATTCCTAATTAGAAGTGATTTTTTAGATTTTTAAAAGTGTTTTCCAAATTTTGCAAAATACCTTTTTTTTTTAAAGAAAAAAAAAACATTTTTTAGCTAAAAGGGCTTTACCGCCAAATGATTCTAAGCCAACTTTTAAGATTATATATGTTGGGTTAAAGTTGGTGGGAAAGACATTGATAGAAAAAATAAAATAAAATAAAATAAAATTTTATTTTTTCTCTACTTTTATTGTTCTTGAAAAAGAGAAGATAATACATTGTGTAATTTATTTCCTAATTAATATAAGTAAAGTTAAATATTATTTGAATCAACATAATCAATTTCCTAATCTAGTTAACATATTTATTATTTAATTGAGAAATTTATTCCTAATGCATCAGTTTCTCTAAAAAAAAAAAACACTTGTTTTAATGTTATAAGTGATTTTTTAGATTTTTAAAATTCCAAATTTTGCTCAATACCTTTTTTTTTTTTTTTATAAAAAAAAAAACACTTTTTTAGGCTAAAACGGCTTTTCTGCCAAATGATTCTAAGCCAACTTTTAAGATTATATATGATGGGTTAAAGTTGGAGGGAAAGACATTGATAGAAAAAAATAAAATAAAAATTTTTCTCTACTTTTATTGTTCTTGAAAAAGAAAAGATAATACAACTATTCTTAAAAAATGGGTCATCATGTTAAAATGGCGAACCAGTTTATAAAATTCTTCATATTTACTCTCCTTTTCGATGTGGGATCAATGTGAAGGCCTTCGAAGAAACTTGGTGGTGCTCTCCACCAAGTTTGTTATAGTGGCGAACATAAAATTATTTAGATCATGTTCCCACTTCCCATCATATGTGCTTTCTTGGTCATAACAATAAAAGAAACTTGGTGGTGCTTTCCACTTCTCAAAACTTCAATATACAAGTTTTGCTTATGATTTGGGATTATCCAAAATGAGATTGTCCTTCTTGTGCAATTCACACCAACTTTGAACTTTTATAAGAACTGTCTTACACCTTTTAAGTTATCATATTTTTTAATAAGTGACGTGGCCTTATTTTAATATACTAATATCCTACTTTTTCTCACTGGATCAAAAAGGCTAGCTATGCATTAAATAATCATACATAAGTATGACCACCAACAATTCACTCTTGATTCAGCACAATATTTTATGTAAATTAATCAGGCCATCCTTTACTTCCATATTAAGATCCCCATCGATTGAATTGAACTTTTCTAACAAATCGAGAAAAAGAGTCAGCTAGAACCCATTTATGCATTTGCAAATGAGATTCTATTCAAACTTGAGATTTTGTTTTCTTCTTATTTATTAATTTTTCTCAAGAATGATCCTCTAATGTGGTTTAATACCTCTTCTTTTCCTCTCATGGCTTTCTGAACAAGGGAAAAACTTTTGAACAATTTTAGTTATACTGTACATTCCCTGATATATATACCAACAGAGCTTTGTGGACTGACATCTTCTTAGTTCTTGCCTCTCCCAGACGTGGAAGCTGCGAAATGCCGAAATCTTCTGGTGGTGTGCAAGTAAGTATGGAGAAAGATGATTAGAATTATTAGAAACAAATGAAAAGTCCATTAACCGACCCCAATTACCGACCGAAAAAAAAGGAAGGCAAAGCGAGGAAGCAATGAAACTACATCTGAAACCTGCGTTTCATGACCTGTAATATTCGGCTCAATGATTATGAAAGCTTCGGGCCACAATTGAAGTTGGATTCTTTAGGCTTTAGTATTAAAAAAAAACACGCATGTCGACCCTCAAAAGTCAAAACTAAGCACTTTCGCATCACCCAGCGCAGCCGGAGCCATTGGTGGTTGTCTTGAGATCCTCGAAAACGAGTCTTTTGACACTTCTGGGAATTTCTGGGTACCGCGTTGACTAGTCAACTATATTTTTTATTTTATTTATTAACATACTATTTCCTATTTTATTTATTATCCTTGTGCACTAAGAATTAGCTAGTAGCCAATTTACACCCGACAAACATGATCTTCTCAGTAGAAACACTTCATATTCAATGAAATACACCGGCTCTACTCTCCTATAAGAAGTGGCAAATCCTTAACCTTAAACACATGCATTCACAGGGTTGTTCCCATTTCGGGGTTTTTAGTCTCGCACATTTTCTTCATATACTTAGCTTCAATTTTCATTTCCTTCATTCTTTTTTCTTTCATCGTGGTACGTTACTTTGTTAAATAATTCATCTTCGTGTCCGCTTCATCATCTTTATCAGACTCTTTTGTCTGTTGAATAACATGTCTAACATTTTGCATTTTAACTTAAGTTGCATAGAGTCCATACTCGATGTGCCAGCCACCCTTAGCAAACCCAACAAGAAATGGCATTCGGCCTTTGCTACCATCTATTGTTCCAGGGCCCTTCATTCTCTTCTCAATAAGAAGAAAAGCAGCAAACTCCCGCTTAGTACTCCTTCCTTTGTTGTCGTCAGTGTTGAGCCCCACGTTGCCTTCTCAAACATTGATCACACAAGCCTCACTGCAGTGGTGAAAGAGAAAAACTTAGATCAACTTCGCGAATTGGGAGGAGTTGAAGGTGTGGCTGACGCTCTAAAAACAGATACCAAAAATGGCATCCATGGTGCTGTTGAAGATGTAGCTGAAAGGCAGGAAACGTTCGGTTCAAACACATACCCGAGGCCGCCTACTAAAAGCTTCTTCTACTTTGTGTTGGAAGCTTTTAAGGATCTTACCATTCTCATACTTCTAGCTTGTGCCACACTCTCCCTCGGTTTCGGAATTAAAGAGCATGGGCTGAAGGAAGGGTGGTATGATGGTGGAAGCATATTCGTTGCTGTCTTTCTAGTCATTTCTGTTTCTGCTGTGAGTAACTTCAGGCAAAACCGACAGTTCGAAAAGTTGTCTAAAGTCAGCAACAACATCGAGGTTGAGGTCGTTAGAGATGGGCATCGTCAGAAGATTTCTATTTTTGAAATCGTTGTTGGTGATGTTGTTTGCTTAAAAATCGGTGACCAAGTTCCTGCTGATGGCTTATTCTTGGACGGCCATTCACTACAAGTGGATGAATCCAGCATGACCGGGGAGAGCGACCATGTACAAGTTAATAGCACCCAGAATCCATTCTTGTTTTCTGGAACCAAAGTGGCTGATGGATATGCTCAAATGCTCGTGACTTCTGTTGGTATGAACACAATATGGGGGGAGATGATGAGCACAATCAGCCGCAACATTAATGAACAAACACCCCTACAAGCCCGTCTTAACAAGCTGACTTCTTCAATAGGCAAGGTTGGTTTGGCCATTGCTTTTCTAGTTCTTGTCGTGTTGGTGGTTCGCTACTTCACCAGGAATACAGAAGATGAGAACGGAAATCAGGAGTTCTATGGTAGCAAGACAAAGGCTGATGATATAGTGAACGCCATGGTCAGAATCATTGCTGCAGCAGTTACCATTGTGGTTGTGGCAATTCCAGAAGGCTTGCCTTTGGCCGTCACGCTCACACTTGCTTATTCAATGAAGAAAATGATGGCTGACCAGGCTATGGTTCGGAAGCTTCCTGCCTGTGAGACCATGGGTTCTGCAACTACTATTTGTACTGATAAAACAGGTACCCTTACTCTGAACCAGATGAAGGTGACAGAGTATTGGCTTGGCAAAGAACCTGTTGAAGATTCCTCTTCAATTGCCTCAAATGTTCTCAAACTGATTCAACAAGGAGTTGCTCTGAACACAACTGGTAGCATTTACAGGGCCACTTCAGGATCTGAATTCGAGTTCTCTGGTAGTCCCACAGAAAAAGCCATACTTTCTTGGGCTGTTCTGGAACTTGATATGGATATGGAGAGACTAAAGCAGAATCATACCATTCTTCATGTTGAAGCCTTCAATTCAGAGAAGAAAAGAAGCGGGATTTTAATGAGGAAGAAGGCTGACAACAAAATGCATGTGCACTGGAAGGGAGCAGCAGAGATGATATTAGCAATGTGTTCAAGTTACTATGATGCTTCTGGAAGCATGAAAGATCTGGATGATGCTGAAAGGATGACATTTGAGCAAATAATTCAAGGTATGGCCGCTAGCAGCCTCCGTTGCATTGCTTTTGCACATAAACAAATTCCAGAGGAAGAGCAGGAAATTAGCGAAGGCTGTCAAAGGCTAACAGAAGACAGCTTGACCCTCATAGGACTTGTGGGGATAAAAGACCCATGTAGACCAGGGGTAAGAAAAGCTGTGGAGGATTGCCAATACGCTGGAGTGAATGTCAAAATGATTACCGGTGATAATGTCTTCACTGCAAGAGCAATAGCCACTGAATGTGGAATACTAAGACCTGATCGAGACATGAATAGTGAAGCAGTGGTAGAAGGTGAGGTTTTCCGGAAGTACACCCCAGAGGAGAGAATGGAGAAAGTGGATAAAATCTGTGTGATGGCTAGATCCTCTCCCTTTGATAAACTTCTCATGGTACAATGCCTGAAACTGAAAGGCCATGTGGTTGCAGTGACAGGTGATGGCACAAATGATGCACCAGCATTAAAAGAAGCCGACATAGGACTTTCCATGGGGATTCAGGGCACAGAAGTGGCAAAGGAGAGTTCAGATATCATCATCTTGGATGATAATTTTGCTTCAGTGGCAACAGTCTTGAGATGGGGAAGATGTGTTTATAACAATATCCAGAAATTCATCCAGTTTCAGCTGACTGTGAATGTTGCAGCCCTGGTAATCAACTTTGTGGCAGCAGTTTCAGCTGGTGAGGTTCCATTGACAGCAGTGCAGTTATTGTGGGTGAACTTGATCATGGACACACTAGGTGCCCTGGCCCTCGCCACAGAGCAACCCACCAGGGAGCTGATGGAGAAACCACCCGTGGGTCGGACAGAGCCACTTATCTCCAACATCATGTGGCGGAATATATTAGCCCAAGCTTTGTATCAGATAGCTGTCCTCTTGACCCTACAGTTCAGAGGAGAATCGATCTTTGGAGTGAGCGAGAAGGTAAAGAATACCTTGATATTCAATACTTTTGTGCTTTGCCAAGTCTTCAATGAATTCAATGCAAGGAAGCTCGAGAAGAAGAATGTGTTTAAGGGGCTACATAAGAACAAGCTATTTTTGGGGATCATTGGGATGACCATTATCCTTCAGGTGGTTATGGTGGAGTTTTTGAAGAAATTTGCAGATACAGAGAGGTTAAATTGGGGACAATGGGGTGCATGCATTGGAATTGCTGCAGCATCTTGGCCAATTGGTTGGGTTGTCAAGGGCATACCTGTTTCAGATAAACCATTCCTAAGCTATCTAAAGTGGTAGGAGCATCACTTCAGATATACAGATTATTTTTTATACTCAAACTTCCCTCTACAAAGTAGTATCTATTCATTTATTAGATTTTTTTTATTTTTTTTCATTCTCATTGTGGATTTGTAATTGATGTATGGTTGAATTTACGAAAATTATATGAATTTTTTTAAAATCATAGAGTCATTTCTTATGAAGCTTTTTGTGTTTCAGTTCATATAAATGTAACCCTGTGATTGTAAACTTGGACACCTGTTTCTTCTTGTTGGTATCAAGTCAGGGCAGGGATGACAGAGGAGATGTAATAATCATGTATCAACAGTATAGGGAAAGAATAAAACCAGTCCCAAGTTCCGGAATAGTATAAATTCTGCAACATATGGTGATTACAAGACTAATCAAATAGAAGGCACAAAGAAACAAACAAGGATCGAGTGATGCAAGCATTACAATTTTAATAGTCCATAGCTTCAATGGGAGGAAACTTAGAAAGAAAAAAAACAGAAATCTTAGTATATGTTTTGATACACTTTTTTTTTTTTGATAGATAAAGGAAATTCATTAAAAGCCAAAAGGCTAAAGAGAGTATACACGAAGTATACCAAGATACAAAGGATCAAGAAACAAGGTTCTGACCCTTACTTGGTGGCTAACCAATTTACAAAATCAAACAACGATAAAGTATGATCCTTAATATATACCCTAGCCCAATTCACAAAAGTGTACAAAAAAATGGATTTGATATCTTGATCATTTCTTTCCACATCATCGAAGGCTCTTCTATTCCTTTCTTTCCAAATAGTCCACATTAGGCAAAGGGGGGCAGTTTTCCATGCTTTCTCCCTTTTCTTGCCCACAAAAGATCCATACCATCCCAGGAGATTCCTTTTCACAGAGGAGTGCATCACCCATTGCACCCCAAAAAGGGAGAAGGTTAGATACCATAACATTCTGGCTTTCTCACAAAATAGGAGAAGGTGATCAATAGACTCCTCCTCATTTTTACACAAGAAGCACCTGTTGGGGATGTTCCAGCCAAATCTCTTTAGGCGATCAATGGTGAGTAGTCTGTTCCAAGCCGCCTCCCAACCAAAGAAACTAGCCCTGGTTGGAGCCCAAGACTTCCAGATAGTACTAGCTGGGAAGGGGTGGTTGATGCCCATTGAGAGTGAGCTATAAAAACACTTAACAGAAAAGGTCCCATTCTTATTTGCTTTCCACCTGAGCGAGTCATCCACACCTCTTCTAATAGCCAAAGGATGAAGCTTGCTTAATAAGTTTTCCACTTCCCCCACCTCCCAATCATTGAGGTGTCTATTGAAGCGAGGTCCCCAGCTACCCCCAGCACCGTCTTCCTCCCAGGCCTCAGCAACCAAGCCTTCTTTGTTGACTGAGAGATTAAATAAGATGGGAAAAGCTTCTTCCAGAGATTGATTTTCACACCACAAGTCCTTCCAAAACTTCACTCTGGTGCCATCCCCTACAAGGAAGCGAGAGTGAGATCGAAAGTTTTCCCAACCGTTTCTGATGGCCTTCCAAACACCCACCCCATAACGATCTCTAACACCTTTTGAGCACCATCCCCCATCTTGAAGGTCATATTTACTAGAGATAATTTGCTTCCAAAGGGGCTCGTTCTCATTGGCAAATCTCCACAACCACTTACCAAGAAGGGCCTTATTAAAAATAGCTAGGTTGCGTATGCCCAAGCCTCCATCCTTTTTAGCGGCACAAATAACCTTCCAACACACCAAGTGAGGTTTGTTTTCTAAAGCGCCCCCTCCCCATAAGAAATCCCTTTGGATTTTTTCGAGTCTTGCACAAACTCTCTTAGGGATCACAAAAAGAGAAAGAAAGTAGGTTGGGAGGCTAGAGAGGGTGCTTTTTAATAAGGTTAGACGACCACCTTTGGAAAGGTATTGCCTTTTCCAGAGAGACAATCTTTTCCTGAATCTTTCTTCCACTGCATCCCACACACTAGTGGATTTGTAGGGGGCTCCAAGGGGAAGACCCAGGTAGGAAGTAGGTAAACATCCAATCTTACATCCCAAAATTGAGACGAGGGACTCCATGGGGGGGCACTCCCCCACTGGGATGGCCTCAGACTTGCTCAGATTGACTTTTAACCCTGAAATCGCCTCAAACCACATGAAGGTCCAGCTAAGGTATTGTAACTGAACTGCATCGGCGTCGCAGAAGATTAAGGTATCATCGGCGAATAGGAGATGGGAAACGATCAGCCCCTCTCTACCTCTTCCTCCCACTTTGAAGCCTGAAAAAAAGCCCTCATTTCTTGCACGTGACAGCAGTTGGCTAAGAGCTTCCATGGCAAAAAGAAAGAGGTAGGGGGAGAGAGGGTCGCCTTGCCTCAATCCCCTAGAACTACGGAAGAAGCCCGTGGGGCACCCATTGATGAGGATTGAGAATGTGGCCGTGGACCAACACCATTTCATCCAATTGATCCATTTGTGCCCAAATCCCATTCTAGACATCACATCTATGAGGAAGTTCCAATTTACATGGTCAAAAGCCTTCTCAATGTCCAATTTAAGGAGGAGGCCCGACACGTTTTCTTTTAATCTAGAATCAAGGGCTTCATTGGCAATAAGAACAACGTCTAAAATCTGTCTCCCATGGACGAAAGCTTGCTGTGAATCACTTCTTGTTTTTTGTTTTTAAAAATAATAGTAGTAAGAACTTCAATACTAAAAGTGAAAACTTTTAAGGTTTATTATACCTTACCCCTTCAACCTATAATGTGTTTTGCATATTGTCCCTTTAAGTTCAAAATCAAGCAATGTACCCCTCATCCTTTATACTTGCATGCAATGTGCATTTTTTGAGAGACGATGTTATTTTTTTGAACGGAAAGACAAGTGCTCTCTAGATGACCGAGAGTAAAAGGGTCAATTTTTTAAAAAACCCTAACCAGCCAATCTTTCTCTTCGTTCTTTTTCTTCTTCTTCTTTTTCTCTCTTTACTCTTTCTCTCTCCTCCCCCTTTCCACTATGGTTGATGTAGATAAGCATTTGGGCATATCTTTTTCACCTGTCAGAAGATACCCATCAAGGAAAAGTTTTGGTTTTGCTAAGATTTTTCTTAGAAAATTTGCAAAATGGTGTGATGTAGGTCTTCCATGGCGGTAACACCCATAAAGAAAAAGCTTTAATTTTGATGATATTTATGTTAGAATTTTCAGATTTTTTATTTGGGTTTTTTCAAAAAGCTTGATTTTTTTGGATCTTTGGTTGTGAATTAGAGGTAATCATACCGAATTGAAGTGTTTTTTTTCCCTTCTTTTAATTCTATCTTTTGGAGGGTTTGAAGCTTTGACATTGAAGTTGGATTTTCAACTCCTTATTGTTATAAACTTGATTTTGTTGAATTGTGGAAGCTGTCGATTTGAATAAAATGGAATTTGAGTTTGGAATTTGGGTTTTTTGTTGTGATGAACAAAGTCCATTTCTGAATGCTTACCAATATTTGAGGTTTCAAACCTAAAATTTCAAGAGATGCAATCATCACAATTAGCTTTTTCATCTCATCAAAGAGAGGATAGAGGATTAGGGAGGAGAGAGAAAGAGTGAAGAAAGAAGAATAAAAAGAATGAAGGAAGAAGAGGGTTGGTTAGGGTTTTTTTTATTTTAATTTTTGCCCTTGGTTACATGGAGAGCACATGTCTCTCCGTCCAAAAAAATAACGTTGTCTCTCAAAAAATGCACATTGCATGCAATTATAAAGGATGATGGGTACATTGCTCGATTTTGAACTTGAAGGGAAAATGTGCAAAACACACTATAAGTTGGGGGGGGGGGGGGTTTAAAGTGTAATAAACCCAAACTTTTATATAAAAAGTCTAGACTTAGAGTCTTTAAAAATCACTTTCAAAAATTTTAAAATTTTAGATAATAAAATTTTTTTAATACTTCAATTTCTTTAAATACTTTAAAATCATTGGTTTTTTAAAGCAAGTCTTTAAGAGTTCTTGTATTTTATGTAGAAGTTACAACAATTTTTTATTTTAAAAGTAGAAAACATGAGGTGTATGCAAATTGACACTTAGAAACCTAATTTTGGAATAATAAAACCAACCTAATGGTGCAATTGAGAGAACAACCAAACATGTCTAGCCATTGTAAAACAATTGTTAACTCTTACAAACACAACCAAACAACTATTAAATCGTACAAAGATTACAGGAAGGTGTCTTTACTGTCCTAGTTATTGGCGATTGGTACTAGTGTTGTGTGCAAACAAAAGCTTTTGATGCCACATGTTATGTAATTAAAATACAATCACAAATCACAAATCACAAACCATTATAAAAAATACAAAAATAAAAAAAAATGATGTTTTTGTGGTTTGCAAATCATATCTACCCTCAAAGAGGTGAGAATTTCATTGTTGGGGTATTTTGGTTCAAGGGTACTTTGGATAGGGAATGAGTGTCTTGTATTCAAGTATCTAAGTACCATGTCTCAGACACACAACTTTAAAAGTCTTGATATCCTAGGATATGAGATCCTACAATACTGGGAAGATCTTTTACCCATGTTGTGTTTGGTGTTTATTTTATTTGTTTTGGTTTTTTTATTTTTTTATTTTATTTTTATTCTTGTCAATTCGCAGTGAACAAAAAAGGAAGTAGACAACTATTTTTTTATTCTCTTCTTTATTTATAATGAAATCTAAGTTTTATAATCATGCATCAAGTCCTAAGTACTTTCTAAGATAAACAAAGCATATTGGAATAAAATTTGAAAGAAATGTCAAATTATCAACTCTAGGAAAACATTATAATGAAAATATAGCATCCGTTACATTCTTGGATCCCATGTCTTCAAACATCATTTTCATTCCCAAGTTAAATGCCAACTAAAGAAAGACATCCTATGAATCACATGGAAAATTATAAAGAGTACAAATATTGAGCCATGCTTTGAGTATATACTTTCTAAACCCAAGCCATGAAAGCCATGGTCCATTAAACAAACTTGTGTTTTCATGCTCCTTCGAGCCATGAAATAAACTCCTGATTTCCAAACTCTTATCAGTGTTTCCTTCCTTCTGTCTTTCACATCTTTGTCTTAATTTTGAACCTACTTCCTCTTTAGAAAAATGAATCCAATACCTATGAGTGCTTTTATCTCTATAAGAAAACCACAAGATAAATCTCACCTACAAGAAACTTCAAACAAAACTAACGTAAGAGATTGAGACATATCCCAATCATTTGTGAACTTTAGCAAAAGTATCCAAAAATGTTGGTATGTAACTGTAGCAAACACACAACATGCTATGTAGTATATTGGTGACAGCATCAAACCTTCAATTGAAACAAGTAAAGATAATTTAAAATTGAAAAAATCGGGCTTTAAAGAATAGAATTTATTCTAGACTTGTAAATGAATCTCCATTCCTTCCTTAACTTAGAAATAATGACTGTGCGTAGAGAACTCAAGAACGGCTTATAGTAGCTTGGATTCCTTTTTCAGTAGTTCTTTTCCTGCAGAAGAGTGAGAGGGGAGTGGGGGAAGGGAAGGTGGTAGCTTTCTCTCTAGATTTTTACCTTAGTCTGGCTTTGGCCATTACAAAAACTAGTTTCAAAGGACTCAACTTCAATAGATGACTCCTCTATATGTGTTAGGGAGGACTCCCGCCAATAATATCCCCCAGAAGTGAAGGCAAAATAGGAAACTCCTCCCTTGCCATTGAGATCCGGGATTGCACCAGGAAAGCTCATTATTTGTTTGGCAGGACCTGGTTAATGGAGGAAAAACCTTGAGCAAGGATGCTCAAATAATAACGTGCTTCTCAAATGAAGATGTATATGAGAGCAACCATCTACTCCAAGACAGGTCAGAGTCACATACCTCAATGTGTTTTGCATGTTGGGAACTTGGGATAGGGTGCATGGTTGGTTGAAGGGTACAAAGGTTGGCTGGTGGCATGTTCATGTGCTATGCATGAGAGGGATGAAGAACGCAAGAAATTTGGGGATGGCAAGAGCCATGCAGGGTGGTTATTACAATGGCAGAGAAGAGTTGGTCGATACTCTGGGTATGGTTGTCTTTGCATGGAGACAAGGTCGGAGTGTGAACACACCTTGCTTGATGCAGTAGGATGGATAATTAAGCAAGCAAGCATTTCTTTTCTCCTTATCATGAACAAATGTACTTGCTTGTATCAGATATCCTAAAACGGTCATACAATAAGTATCATATTCCAAGCTCCAAGACTAGCCCATTTTTTCTGCAATAGTGAGTACACAGCCCACATAAGTCAGAGGTAGGTCCACTAACTGCATCCTAAGGTGTAAAGAAAACCAGGTTGTGACTCACAAATAAGGATATAATGCTATTTATGCATGACCCCTGTTCCCAGGTTGGCAGGAAAATCAGGGTCTTGGACATTTTTCCACCGAGTTTGGATTTCAACTTTGGAATTTTCAGATCTGACCTAGACCCAAACTTCAGTCAGAAAACTCCTAAAACAGATATCATGGATGGAACGTGATAAAAAGCTACCTTCAGATTTCCTGTCTTTCTTTTTCTTTTCTGACAACTAAAATTCCTTTCTCACCAATATCGGATTTGTAGTCTACCAACTCTACTAGCATCCACATTAAGGGATGTCAAGGGTCAGATTTGCATTTAGGGTGGAGCCAAGTCCAACAAACTCAAAGATCTCTTATGGAGGTTGAAGGAGGGGGGGTGCTGGTTCCAGACCCGCTATCTATCACATACGAATTACCTTATGTCATTAATTTAACAAACATAAGTATAAAACAAACAAAACAAAACAAAACAAAAAAACAGCAGAGGTGACATCTGCAAAATATGAGCATGTAATTATAACAAACATATAGCATGCATGCGTGCATAAAATCCAAATGGTGAAATGGGTAACATCATATATTGCTTATCATTAGAGAATGGACCTGGGGGTCACGCGGGGGACCTCTTTGTCTGTCAAGAAGGGTTGATCCTTCTGCCTCATCAGGAACCAAGAAAGTCACAAGCCATGTGAAGACAACTATGCTCATTTGTAGTAGCCGATTGTTATTGGGCAGTTCCGAATGTCATTAGAAGTACAAGAAACTCAGGATTCGAGACACTCCCAACCCAGTATTTCAGTTTCAAACAAGATCAGCCATTAATTTGCTGCAAATAAAAACTTAGTCACAGTTAAGAGAATGGTTATTTATGATTGGAAAATTAAGGACCCCTTTATATTACATTATTACCTAATAGCTTCCTACGTTATTACCAGCGAAAGCAGGCAATCCCAATGCCTAACTTCGTAAGCTTAATTTTGTAACATTTGCTTTGAGCTTAATTTTGCAACATTTATATCATATGAGCCCACTATTAGGATTTGTCTTCCCTATGATTTAAATATTTTAGCACACTAAATATGTCATATTTCTCCACCCAAAAATGGAAAGTGATATAGCAATGACCAAAAGGGAAAAAATAGAAAGAAAACAAAATATTAATACAAATATAATATAAATTTGAATTTAATAATTTTTTAAAAATTTATATTTATTTAAAATAATAATAAATTTAAATTTCATAATTTTTTATTATGTAGTATATTTCCACCATTGTTACTTCTCATGTTTTGTTAAAAAATTTATGATGTATATTTATGTTGTCTATCACAAAATACTATACATCTCTTTGATGGTAGAAATATAAATAGAATTTATATAACGATATGTTATCAAACCCACTTTTCGTTCCTTTTTAATCTTGAAAATATAAACTAAAATTAATTGGAATTGTATAAAAATAATAATTTTGATGTTGCTAAAATGAAACATCCTAAAGAGGGGTTAATCTATCATAAGATACCCCAAAAGGGGATTAATTCACCACCAAGCATGTCAATAAGGGGTACTTCATGATTCACTACCTTTAGGTTAAGCCAATGGCCTAGCCGTTAGCGGTATTGTCCTAACAAATCGTATCACCACTTTTACATTTAGCAAAAAAACTTATAAATAGTTTGTGATCATGTACAATTTTCATGTTTTACTCATATTGCAACGATATAAAAGGAATGAGAAAAGAGAAGAAAAATGTGAATCTCCAAATTTG
The DNA here is from genome assembly GCF_030704535.1 of Vitis vinifera. Lineage (NCBI taxonomy): Eukaryota > Viridiplantae > Streptophyta > Magnoliopsida > Vitales > Vitaceae > Vitis > Vitis vinifera. Next base: position 6,182,144 of record NC_081809.1, on the reverse strand, counting down.
ATCTTATAATATGAATATATATTGAAAATATAGTTGTTTCTTTACATATACATTCAAGCAAAAATACTCTATAAAGAGTCAGCTCCACCTCTCAACCTTCTTCAACTATTTCTTTTAGAAAAAACTAAAAGAAAAAGAAAAAATACTAGTTGATCTATTCACCATCAAAGTAAATTTCAGACGTTAAAAAAAAAAAAAAATGGCCTTGACTTATTCAATAACATTTGAAAGCCAAACTAGCTTAGTAAAAAGGGCCAAAAATGTTTCAAAATTTTTATGAAGAAAAAAATGATGATGGTGAATAACTTAATGTTTTTAAAATTCATAAAAGGTTATAATAAGAGTCAAACAATAATTTATTTTGATTTCCCTATAAAACCAAATAGAGAAAAAGTAAATAATTTCCAATTCCTCTTGAAACCAAATTTGATAAGAAAATAAAATCAATCCCTTTTTATGTTATTTTCATTAGTGGTGTGGTTTGGTTATGCTTTTTACTTTTTATTTTTAAAATTAAAAAAGGTAAAAATTATTATTAAAAAAATCAGGATTTATTTTAAGTATTTTAAATTTGAATTGGTTTTTTTTTTTTTAATATGAACAAATTTTTTTTAAAAAAAAAAGTAAAAAAAAAAATTGTATCTTGCTTTTGATATACTTTTTAAAAAAAAATAATAGTAGCCTTTATATAAAACATAATAAACCTTACTTTTTATATATGAAATTACTCCATTTGACGCTACCTTTTAAAAGTGTTTTTAGTCCTAAAACACTTAAAATCTTTTTTACGGGAAAAAATAAAAGTGTTTGGTAATATTTTGAAAAATAATTTTGAAGATTTAGAAAAATACTTGAAGTGTTTTTTTTTTATAGAAACACTTGACAGATGTTTCTTTAAAAAAAACACTTCAAAAACTCTCATATATTTCTAAAATACCCTTTCTCGTCATCCTTCATTTCCTTTCACTCGTTTCCTTCTCACTTTCCTCTTTCTCTTTCACTTCCCTTTCATAAAAATATTTTTTTTTAGTTTTTTTAATAATATAAATGTTTATATATTTTGTTTGTAATAAAAATTTTTTGGTTTATTATAATATTTTCTTTTTTTAATAAATATCTTGTTTAGTAATTTATTATTATTAAAAGTGTTTTTGTACGTATGCAATACATTATCAAAAACACTATTTGAATTATTTTTGTATATTTTCATAAAAGTGTTTTTTACAAAATTATTGTATAAAAAAAAACACTCAATATCAACGACTTTTTATATCTTTAAAATTTACTTTTAAAATGTTTAAATGCCTCCATTTTTTTTTAAAAAAAAGTCAATATCTTTTAAGATAAGTTTTTTTTTAAAAAAAAAAAAAGTAAAAGTAAGATTTGATTTAGTAATATGAAAATATATGGTAAAAAGAATCTAAAATATTTTAAATTAGTATTATCTTCATCTATTTAAAAATAATTTGAAATACATGCACTTTTTAATGAGTCATTCAATAATTCCCAAAAATGCTCCTTTACTTGTCATGTCATTCAAATCAATTGATAACTAGACTCCTTTATATAGATATTTCATTTCTTTTAGATATTTTGTTATTATTATTATTATTATTATATTTTATTATTTGGGAATTTTTTGTTAACCAAACTTTTATAAACTTTATGCAAAAATAATTATTTTTTAAAAACAATTTTGGATACATAAAACAAAATAAATGGAAGTACTAAAATAATGATCATATTTTTACCTTGATCCATGATACCAGTAACACTTTTGAACTAAGATTGAGTCACCTTGTGAGTTAGATTGTCAAGGTCTTCAACTCACTACTCTCATATAGTGGATGGGTCACTTGTGTGGTGTATGTTGTTGAAAATAAAACAACAAAAAGACATGAGAATGAGAATGTGGCTTGGGACCTCAACTTATAAAAAATTGTATATCTCTTAATCTTCCCATCAAAGACTATATGAGAGTTATACTCATTATTTACACCTATTATGTACAAATTAATGGGTAATGGTGAATTATTAACTTGAATGCATCTCTATAATTGCATAGGTTATATTTTTCCATTTTCCTCATTTATTCATAAACATAATGTACCAAATAAATTTCATAGTGACGGAGTTACAAAAGTTGTAACACCACATTCATATAAATTAAATTTTCTAACTTCCCATTTTTAATTTGAGTCTTCCATACATAAGACTCTTGGATGCCCAATCAATTGATTCACCTACCTATCAATTGATACCCTTAAATAATATTTGCACAAATGTAATTATATATGGCCACACATTATAGGAAAAAAACTAACAATCTCCCACTTGGCCTACATAATTATATTTGTAATAGATTAAAACATAATATGGTCATAACAATTTCTCAAAAATAGGCATCCCTTACGTTAAGATTATGTTTCATGGAACCACTAATACCAAATTATTGAAATGATTAGATCACACAACAATCCAATATTCTTCAAGTATTATAGTACTAGCACCTCCATTAACATGAATCAATGACTTTTATGACATTAGCAACACTAAGGTGATAATGCTAATTCATTCACCTAATGGTCCCATCAACTTTTAAACATCTAGATTGTGCACAAAATGGATGTATAAAAGTAACATAATAATCATCAATATATCATAATCAAGAACTTTATTCTCATTATAATGTGATCACATACATTACACTCTCAATCAATCTAAAATTGACAAACTTGCCACCAAGCCTATGCGCGCAACATAATCCATAAAAAGCTTAGGTGGAAGACCTTTTGTCAATGGATCTGCCAACATGAGTGTATTTTTAATATGTTTAATAGAGACAACTTCATTTTGAACTTTCTCCCTTACAACCAAATACTTAATATCAATGTGCTTTGATTATCCTATAGTCTTATTATTTTTAGAGAATCGGACAACAACAATATTATCACAATATACTCAATAGTCTCATTATTGAATCAATAACACGAAGCCCTAAGAAAAAGTTTCTCAACCATATTGCATGACATGTGGCTTCATAACATGCTACATGTTCTGCCTCCATTGTAGAAGAAGTTATCAATGATTGCTTATGGCTCTTCCATGAAATAGGTCCATTTGATAACATAAAAATATATCCAAGTGTGGACTTTCTGGTATCCTTACAGCCGGCATAATCAAAATCAGAATAACCAATAATCTCTAGATTATTTGTTCTTTTGTATGTAAGCATGTAGTCCTTAGTCCCTTGCAAATAACGCAATACTTTCTTAATTGTTTTCCAATGATCAATACTTGGATTGCTTTGGTATTGACCAAGCATGCCTACCACATAAGCTATGTCTGGTCGAGTGCAAACTTGAGCATACATGATACTCCTTATTGCAGAAACATAAGGAATTTTGTCCATTTGTTTCTTTTCAATATCATTTTTAGGACACTAAAGTTCACAAAATAAGTCCCCTTTCACAAAAGGAGCAACACTACTAGAACAATTTTGCATGTTGAATCTTTTAAGAACTTTTTCAATATATTTCTTTTGGGATAATCCTAATAATCCACGTGACCTATCTCAATGAATTTCAATTTCTATCACATAGGATGCTTCACCAAGATCTTTCATATCAAAATTCTTGGATAAAAATTGTTTGGTCTCAAAAATCATTCCCATATTGTTGCTAGCAAGCAACATATCATCAACATATAATACATTAATACAAATTTTGCTCCCACTAATCTTAAGATATATACATTGATCCACTAGATTCTCTTTGAAACCAAAAGTGATGAGAATTTCATGGAACTTAAGATACCATTGTCTAAAAGCCTGCTTTAGACCATATATGGACTTTTTAAGTTTACATACCATATGTGTCTTGCCTTTATCCTGAAAACCCTCAGGTTGATCCATATAAACCTCTTCATGCAAGTCACCATTCAAAAAGGCAGTTTTAACGTCCATTTGATGTAACTCTAAGTCAAAATGAGCTACTAAAGCTATGACTATTCTTAAGGAATCTTTCTTGGAAACAGGAGAAAATTTTTTCTTATAGTCGATTCTTTCTTTTTTAGTGTATTCTTTTGCAACTAACCTAGCCTTGTATCTTTTGACATTGCCCTTAGAATCATGTTTGGTTTTAAAAACCCATTTGCAACCAATAGTTTTAATTCCTTTGGGCAATTCTACAATATCCCAAACTTCATTATCTTTCATTGATTTCAATTCTTCTTCCATAGCATAAAGCCATAGAGTTGAATTTTCACTATTGATGGCTTGACCATAAGAAGTAGGATCACTTTCCAATCCAACATCATAATCACTCTCATTAAGATAAACTTCATAGTCATTTGATATAGCATGTCTTTTCTTTCTTTGTGATATACATAAAGATACTTCTGTAGTTAGTACATTCTCATTTTCATTACGAGAAACCTCTTGAGTTACACAATATTCCATCATTGATGTTGATATTTCATTAGAGGTTAACTTTTTAAGCTTAGTTCTCCCACTAAAATATTCATTTTCTAAAAACACAACATGTCTAGTTTCAACAATTTTAGGGCCTTGACCATGACAGTAAAATCTAAAACCTTTTGATTTTTTCAGGATAGCCAATGAAATTACAACTTATGGTTTTAGAATCCAATTTCTTTATTTGGGGGTTAAAAATTTTAGCTTCAACTGGACATCCTCATACATGTAAATAATTCAAAGTCGATTTCCTACCCACCCATAACTCATAAGGAGTTTTGGGTACAGCCTTACTAGGAACACGATTGAGAATATGAACAACAGTTTTCAATGTTTCACCCCACAAAAATTTAGGCAAGTTTGAGTTACTCATCATTCTTCTCACCATGTCAATTAGAGTACGATTTCGTCGCTCTGCTACACCATTTTGCTTTGGTGTTCCAGGCATTGTGTAGTTTGCAATGATACCATGTTCTCTTAAAAATAAGGCAAAAGCACTAAGATGTTGACCTGATTCGGTGAACCTACCATAATATTAACCACCTCTATTAGATCTTACACTTTTAATTCGCCGATTGAATTGATTTTCAACCTCAGCTTTATAAATCTTAAAAACATCTAATATTTCAGATTTTTCACGAATAAGATACACATAAGAATATCTTGAAAAGTCATCAATAAAACTAATAAAGTATTTATGTTCATTGATAGTTGGAATTGAATAAGGTCCTTAAATGTCAGAATGAATACATTCTAACAATTCAATAGCCCTTGAGGTACCCTTTTTTTTAACTGTAGTGTATTTTCCTTTTATGCATTCAACACAACTAGTAAAATCAGAAAAATCAAGTGAAGTCAAAATTTCATCTTTAATAAGACGTTCTATCATTTCTCTTGAAATGTGACCCAATCACTTATGCCACAATATGGATGAATTTTCATTAACTCGATTTCGCTTTTTAGAGAATTCATACACATGATAAGATAAATGAGACTATGAATATTTGCAATCTAAATTCAATGAATAAAGATTACCATGTAAAGTGCCAGAGCCAACCAAACAAGAATTATAGAACAAAGAAACTCCATTATTTCCAAACTTTAATTCATAACCATAAAAATCAAGTCTTGGAATTGAAATTAGGTTTCTAGTAAAAATAAGAATATAAACTGTATCTACTAAATCCATAATGAAACCAGTATCCAAAATTAAACGAAGAGTGCCAATAGCCTCAATTTCCACTTCTGTTCCATTTCCCAAAGTAATGGTTCACTCTCCTTTACTTAGTCTCTTGCTTGTAAGGTATCCCTGCAATGAATTCGTTATGTGAATGCTTGAATCAGTGTCAATCCACCAAGAGTTTGGTGGTATATCAACTAAATAAGATTCATAAGACACTAAGCATTGAGTTTTACCTTTCTTTTCCAACCAAGCCTTAAAGCTAGAACAATCTCTTCTTTTGTGACATTTCTTGTGGCAAAAATGATATTTTATCTTATTTTTGTCTTTTTTCCCATTGTGAGATACATCATTACCTTGTTTTTTTTTTTTTCTTACCTTTACCTTTCTTGAAGGATTTTTTATTTGGACCAATAGTGAGGTGAGTCATATCGGGTTTTTCCACTTTAAGCCTCTCTTCTTCTTTGACACACATGACAATTAGTTCACTCATTTTCCACTTATCCTTCTGAGTATTATAATTAATTTTGAAAGGACCAACTTGTAAAGGAATGGAAGTCATTATGAAGTGAACAATAAAACCTTCAGAAATTGTCATGTCCATTCCTTTTAATTGAGAAGCCATGTCACTCATCTTCATGATATACTCACATACACTACTATGACCATCATATTTCATTGTTATCATTTTGATCATAAGAGTACTTTCCAAGGACTTGAAAGTTCCTAAGAATTGTTCTTCAACTGATTTAATATAGCTCATTACATTATTTGAATCCGAGATTGCTCCACAAATTGCAAGAGTGATTGAACCTTTCATAATCATTAGACTCATACAATAAGAGCGCTTTCACTTTTCATATAAAGCCTTTTGTTCATTAGTACTTTCAGGGGTAAGCTTTGTGGGTGTAGGCTTTCTTAAGGCATAGTCCAAATCCATGCAACCAAGAACAATTCCAATTTGTTCCTTCCATTTTTAAAATTTTGCCCCACTTAATTGTTCAATACTAGACAAATAGCATGTAATAGCATTAAGATTTATTGCTGCAAAATAAAATTTAATTCAAAAGGAAAATTATTTTATGTCATGACAATATTTAACACCACACTTTACAATAATCTAACTACAACAAAAATTAAGTTAGATATCACATTAATCATAAACATAAGAGATCATATCAAAGTTCTTTCGTTGGACCGAACTACAATCATATAATTCAAAAGTACATTATTGTAATCCCTCTGTTGGGTTGAATTATAATAATTCATAAATCATATAGATATGACATAATTATTAAAATAAAAGTATTGAAACGTAAAGAAATATAATACCGTTGAGTAAAAACTTCATCAACCTTTTATTATTAAACTCTTGTCATATAATCAAACATGGAGATGATCCTCCGTTGGGTTGATCAACACTTGTTTCATAAGTTGAACAACACACACATACACACATACACACACACACACACACACACACACACACACACACACACACACACATATATATATATATATATATATGATCATCTTCAAACAAACAAGTAAATAAACATACACACTAGAAAAGTTATTTCTTGAGATTTTCATAATCGCACATTTAAATTACTAATCATATTTTGCAACTTTCATAAAATCATACAATAGATATGATTGAAATCATGAAACATTGAAAATGTGTGTTACTACATCATTCATATGCATCACATCATATATATTTTAGTTGTCCATAAGATCAAACAATAATCAAAAAACGAAAAAATATGTTTTATAATCCAAAATTGGTTGACTCTAATACCAATTGTTAACCAAACTTTTATAAGCTTTATGCGGAAATAATTATTTAAAAAAAAAAATTGGATACATAAAACAAAATAAATGAAAGTACTAAAATAATTATCATATTCTTACATTGATCCATGATACCAATAACACTTTTGAACGGAGATTGAGTCACCTTGTGAATTAAGATTGTCAAGGTCTTTAACTCGCTACTCTCATATAGTGGATGGGTCACTTGTGTGGTGTATGTTGTTGAAAATAAAACAACAAAAAGACATGAGAATGAGAGTATGGCTTGGGACCTTAACTTATAAAAAATTGTATATCTTTTAGTCTTCCCATCAAAGACTATATGAGAGTTATACTCATTATTTACACCCATTATGTACAAATTAATGGGTAATGATGGGTTATTAACTTGAATGCATCTCTATAATTGCATAGATTATACTTTTCTATTTTTCTCCATTACTCATAAACATAATGTATCAAATAAATTTCATAATGATGGGGTTACAAAAGTTATAACACTACATTCATATAAATTAAATTTTCTAACTTCCCATTTTTAATTTGAGTCTTCCATACATAAGACTCTTGGATGTCCAATCAATTGATTCGTCTACCTATCAATTGATACCCTTAAATAATATTTACACAAATGTAATTATATATGGCCACACATTATAGGAAAAAAGCTTTTTATCACATTAGCAACATTAAGGTGATAATGCTAATTCATTCACATAATGGTCCTATCAACTTTTATTATTAAACTCTTGTCATATAATCAAACATGGTGATCATCCTCCGTTGGGTTGATCAACACTTGTTTGATTATATGACAAGAGTTTAATAATAAAAGTTGATGAGACCATTATGTGAATGAATTAGCATTATCACCTGAATGTTGCTAATGTCATAGAAGTCATTGATTCATGTTAATGGATGTGCTAGTACTATAATCCTTGAAGAATATTGGATCGTTGTGTGATCCAATCATTTCAATGATTTGGTGTTAGTGGTTTCATGAAACATAATCTTAACGTAAAGGATGCCTATTTTTGAGAAATTGTTATGGTCATATTATGTTTTAATCTATTACAAATATAATTATGTAGGTCAAGTGGGAGATTGTTAGCATTTTTCCTATAATGTGTGGTCATATATAATTATATTTGTGTAAATATTATTTAAGGGTATCTGATAGATATTTTTTTTCTCTAAAAACATTATAAAGTAAGAATTTGAAAAAAAAAAAAAAAAGTTTATTATAGTATTACTAATTTAAAAATAAATTCATATTCTTAATAATAAATAAACCAATAATAATTTTGTATTTATTTTGTAATATTAATAATTGTTTAATATAATAGCAAATAAAATTTGTTGTAAGAGTTTTTTAAATATAAAATATTTTATAATATGATTGTACTTTGATATATAGTATAAAAAGAAATAAATAAATAAATAAATAATTTATATTAAATAAATTAATCATAATTAAAATAATTATATATTATTAAATTTATTATTTATTATTTAATAAATAACCTTATTACTTTTTGAATTGGTAATTATGATTAAATAGGATTCATTTGACATTATTTCCTCTTAAAATTCTAGGAAATAAAAAAATATTAATCTTATTTAAATAGAATGTTTTTTACAATATTTCTTAAACTTTTAGGAAACTTAAATAAGAATTCTATGAGTTGTTTGTTTTTAGAGAAAAAAAATCTCAAATAATAAAATAATAAAATATTTAAAAAAAAGGGAAACATTTATATGGAAGAGTCTAGTTGTCTATTGATTTAAATAACATAGTAAGTAAAAAAAATATTTATGGGAATAATTGGATGACTTATTAAAAAGTGTATGTATTTCAAATTATTTTTAAATACGTGAAGATAATTTTAATTTAAAATATACCAAGGTTCTTTTTACTATATATATTTATATTAGTGAATCAAATCTCACTTTTCTTTAAAAAAAAAAATCAAAACAAACAAACAAAGAGTATATTCAAGGGAAACCTTACTTTTTGCAAACACTTCATGTTTTCTGCTTTTAAAATTAGAAAATAACAGTTACTTTAATATAGGATAGTAACAAAAACTAATTATTTTAAAAAGTATTTAAAAAGATTGAGATATGAAAAATAATAATAACTCAAAGCTTAAAATTTATGAAAATGATTTTTAAAGATACGAAGTAAACTTAGATGCTATTTATTTTTTTGTTAAATAGAGAAAAAAAATTAAAATTTTTATTTTTTTATTTAATTAAAAATAACATATTAATATCAATAAATATAATTAAACTAAAACTTTTGATAATGAATTCGTTTTGATCATATTAGTTGATATCAACAAGTTCCTTTTAACTTAATGAAAAAAATCAAAATATTTAATTTTTTCTATTCCATATAAAAAAAAATACCATCCTATATTTTTTTTTTAACAAAATATTTTACTTTTATATAAAAGTTTTTGAATTTAAAAACTTCAAATATGATCAAGAATTTAATTCCAAGCTCAGTATGAAGAAATTGAGTTAAATGGACCCCTTTTTCCTACCATGTTCTAGTCTATTCCTTTGAGTATGCGGTATGGCTAGTCTGTTGGCATTGGTAAGCGGAGTTGACCTTGAACCTTGTTTACTGGGGATTCTTTTGACCCTTTCTTCTCTCCTTCACGAAGTTCGGCGACTTGGGTCGTGTGAAATGAAGAAAATGACGAAATCACGACTAATGTTCCAAGAGACCAAAAACCATTCAAGCCAAGCAAACTGAGGAGTGCGGGCAAAGCAAAAGACTCGATCAAATCTTTCGTTTTCTACTTTGTTTTTATTTTGCAGTTGTCTGGTAGGAACGAGGAAGCAATCCGAAATCAGGTCTTTCCTGCTTTTCTCTGAAATATTATTTTGAAGAAATTATTGTAATTTTTTAAATAAAAGACAACTCTTTACGAGTTACAACCAACTTTAGAAAGAAAAAGTATGATTTATCCTAATAATTTTTGTCTTAGCTTTTGAACTTTACACCTCCCTTAAAACTTAGATTTTTTTATTTATTTATTATTATTATTATTATGTTTAGTTCTTAGAAATTATTTTTAAAAATACTAAAAAAAATTAAATATAATTAAAATAAATTAAAATTTTATATATTTTAAAATCATTTAATCATTATGTAATAAAGGAAAATAAAACAATAATCTTTTTTCTTTTTTCTTTTCTTTTTATTATCTTTTTTCCCATTTACCAACCAAACATAACTTTCAACTCATTTTACTTTGTCATTGCCTATATCAACCCTTTCTTTGGATGATTTTTGTTTTTAAAAATTATATTTAAATAATAGTAACAAAATAAATCACCTTTTTAATAAATGAGTTTAATAAATAAAAAAAAAGAGTTTAGAGACTATTTTTAAAAGCAGTTTTTAAAATTTATTTTATAATATTTTTTAGAACAAATATTTGTTTGAAAACCTAAAATATTTTTAATCTGTTTTCAATATTTTAAAACATATTTTAAAAATAATTTTTATAATTAATATTTTATTTTTAATCATTCTTTATGTTAATATAATTATTTTCTAAACTAACTCTAATTAAAAATAATTGAAAACAACTAAAAAATTATTTTTTGAAATCACCTAATTTTTTCTTTCAAGTGCCAAAATCAATTATCTGGTTGTTAAACGTATTTTTTATACAACAAAAAAATTGTTTTAAAAAATAATTATTAAACAAGTGTTTTTATTTAAAATGTTTTTAATAAAAATAGTTTTTTTTAAAAAAAAAAAAATCATTTATCAAGTTTTTTTAAAAAAAAAATATTATAAGTGAATTTTTAATACTTTAAATGATTTTCTATATTTAAAAAAAATATAAATTTTTTCAAACATTTAGTTTTTTTCAAAAACACTTTTTTAGGTCAAAAGCACAAGTCTAAGTTTAGAAATTTTCACCGAACTCTTTTAAAGATGATATTACGAAGGAACGTTCCACTCTCTCAAGTATAGTATTATAGAGTGGGGACAACATACTTTCATTTGTAGTTGATTTTTTCCCAAAGCAACACCCTTTATGACGATAATAAACTCGGCTAGTTGTCTTTAAAAGCATTAAAGTTGGTTTGGTAAGACGTATAGGAATGAAAATATAGACAAATTATATTATGATAATTATTGATATCCATGAAAGAAATCAATAATTAAAATAAAAAAAGTGAATTTTGATTTGTATAAGATATTCCTATATCAATGATAAAAACTAAAATAAAAATTAATCATTTTCCAGTCAATAAACCATTTTTGTACTTTTTTTAACCTTGACAAACAGGGAAGAAAAAAATTGAGAAGCCTCAAATTTTTATTTTTATTTTTTAAAATTTTGTGTCATAATAAAAAATACGAATAATTTATTTTCTATTTGTTATATTTTCAACACTAAAACTGAAGTCTTCCTTTTTGGTAACTATTTAAAAAAATATTTAATAAAAAAGAAAAGAAAAAACACTTTTAATAACTGAGAAAATAATTTTTTATTTTATGTTCTTAAAAACAAAAAATACAACTTAAAAAAATATATTTTAATTATTTTTAACTATTTTCATTTGTTTTTTTAGAATTGTTTTAAAAATTAATTAAACAAATATATAGAATAATTAAAAATAAAATATTAAATATAAAAGTTATTTTTAAAATATTTTTAAAAACATTAAAAACATATTAAAAATTTTTTAAGTTTTCAAATAGAACTTTGTTCTACAAAACCATAAGGAACAATTTTTAGAAACAATTTTCAAAAATTATTTTTTAAAACCATTTTTGAAAATAATTACCAAATAAGCCTAAAATTCACTAAATGAAAAATTAATTGTTTTATGTGGACAAATAATAATAATAAGAATAATAATAAAGCAACATATTATAAAATTCATCATTCTAAAATCATTTATTTACTAAAATGTTCAACATTTTAAAACATAATTTATAAAGATGCCCTATTGTTAATAATTTTTCTGAAAGCAGTTACTGTGAACATCAAAAGCAGATATATATATATATATTCATACATATTTGAATAATTGCTTTCGCATTAAGTTCGTATGAAAATGCCTGGAAAGTTCTGGGGACGCGCTACCAATCTTCTACTGACATACTTATACCTTTTTATTTCTTAAATAACACAACCTCATTGTTTCTGTCATAACCAGAGCACGAAGCTTTGTCCAGCCAATTCATATTTTGTTTCAGTTTGTTGCTATTCCTTTCGTATTTTGAAAACCATGTCCAACAAGTTGGACCTAAGCTCGGTTTGCATGGAGTCTTTACTAGAAGTGCCAAGCACCCTTAGCAAACCCAAGAGAAGATGGCACTTGGCCTTCGCTACAATTTATTGTTCCCGGGCTCTGTACTCCCTTCTCAATCATCCTGTCAACAATAAGAAGAGGAGCAAAACCCTGCCTACTTCACCCTCGTCGTTTGTCATACTCAATGTTAAGCCCCAGCATGGATTCTCCAACTTTGATCAACATAGCCTCACTCAAATAGTGAAGCACAAAAGCTTGACCCAGCTTCTTGAGCTTGGAGGTGTTGAAGGTGTGGCCATTGTTCTAGAAACAGATGCTGAAAATGGCATCCATGGAGCTGTTGAAGGTGTCACCTGCAGGCGAAAAGCTTTCGGTTCTAACACCTACCAGGAGCCGCCTACGAAGAGCTTCTTCTACTTTGTGGTGGAAGCTTTTAAGGATGTTACCATTCTCATACTTGTAGCTTGTGCCACTCTTTCTCTTGGCTTTGGCATTAAAGAGGAGGGGCTGAAAGAAGGGTGGTATGACGGTGGAAGCATATTGGTCGCTGTCTTTCTGGTCATTTCTGTCTCTGCTGTGAGTAACTTCAGGCAGAATAGACAGTTCGATAAGTTGTCTAAAGTCAGCAATAATATCCAGGTTGATGTTGTCCGGGATGGGCGACGTCAGCAGATTTCTATATTTGAGGTTGTTGTTGGAGATGTTGTTTGCTTAAAGATTGGAGATCAAGTTCCAGCCGACGGATTGTTCCAGGATGGGCATTCGTTACAAGTGGATGAATCAAGCATGACGGGGGAGAGTGACCATGTGGAAGTCGACACCAGCCTGAATCCATTTTTGTTTTCTGGAACAAGAGTCGCTGATGGATATGCTCGGATGCTTGTGACATCTGTTGGCATGAACACAGCATGGGGTGAGATGATGAGCACAATCAGCCGTGATGCTAATGAACAGACACCCTTACAAGCCAGGCTTAACAAGCTTACTTCATCAATAGGTAAGGTTGGTTTGGCAGTTGCCTTTCTTGTTCTTACGGTGTTGCTGGTGCGCTACTTCACAGGGAGTACAGAAGATGAGAATGGAAATCAGGAGTTCAAAGGCAGTCTGACAAAGGCTGATGATATAGTGAATGCTGTGGTGAGAATCATTGCAGCTGCAGTTACCATTGTGGTTGTGGCAATCCCCGAAGGCTTGCCTTTGGCTGTCACACTCACTCTTGCTTATTCAATGAAGAGAATGATGGCTGACCAGGCTATGGTTCGAAGGCTCTCTGCCTGTGAGACGATGGGTTCTGCCACCACCATTTGTACCGACAAAACAGGTACCCTCACTCTGAACCAGATGAAGGTGACAAAGTTTTGGCTTGGCCAAGACCCTATTCAAGAGAATGCTTCCTCTTCAATTGCCACAGATGTCCTCAAACTGATACAACAAGGTGTTGCCCTAAATACCACTGGAAGCATTTACAGGGCTACCTCAGGATCAAAATACGAGTTCTCAGGCAGTCCTACTGAAAAAGCAATTCTTTCTTGGGCGGTTCTGGAGCTGAACATGGACATGGAGGAATTGAAGCAGACTTGTACAATTCTCCGGGTAGAAGCATTCAATTCAGAGAAGAAACAAAGTGGGGTTGCATTGAGGAACAAAGCTGACAACAAAGTCCATGTTCACTGGAAAGGAGCAGCAGAGATGATACTAGAAATGTGTTCTACTTACTACGATGCTTCTGGAAGCATGAGAGATCTTGGTCATGTTGAAAGGACGACATTTGAGCAAATAATCCAAGGTATGGCTGCTAGCAGCCTCCGTTGCATTGCTTTTGCACACAACCAACTTCCAGAAGAAGAGCATGAAATTAGAGAAGCCACCCAAAAGCTAAAAGAAGACAGCTTGACCCTTATAGGGCTTGTGGGGATAAAGGACCCATGTAGACCAGGGGTGAGAAAAGCCGTGGAAGATTGCCAACACGCTGGAGTGAATGTCAAAATGATCACCGGTGATAATATTTTCACTGCAAGAGCTATAGCTACTGAATGTGGAATACTAAGACCTGACCAAGACATGAACAATGAAGCAGTTGTAGAAGGTGAAGTATTCTGGCAGTACACCCCAGATGAGAGAATGGAGAAAGTTGATAAAATCCGTGTGATGGCTAGATCCTCTCCTTTTGATAAACTTCTCATGGTACAGTGCTTGAAACAAAAAGGTCATGTTGTAGCAGTCACAGGTGATGGCACAAATGATGCACCAGCATTAAAAGAAGCTGACATAGGACTTTCTATGGGCATTCAGGGCACAGAAGTGGCAAAGGAGAGTTCAGATATCATCATCTTGGATGATAATTTTGCTTCAGTGGCCACTGTTTTGAGATGGGGAAGATGTGTTTATAACAACATCCAGAAATTCATCCAGTTTCAGCTGACGGTGAATGTTGCAGCCCTTGTAATCAACTTTGTGGCTGCAGTTTCAGCTGGTGAGATTCCATTGACTGCAGTGCAGTTATTGTGGGTGAACTTGATCATGGACACATTAGGTGCCCTGGCCCTTGCCACAGAGCAACCCACCAAGGAGCTCATGGAGAAACCACCCATGGGTCGGACAGAGCCACTCATCTCCAATATCATGTGGCGGAATCTATTAGCCCAAGCTTTGTATCAGATAGCGGTCCTCTTGACCCTACAGTTCAAAGGAGAATCAATCTTTGGTGTGAGCAAGAAGGTAAAGGATACCTTGATATTCAATACATTTGTGCTATGCCAAGTCTTCAATGAATTCAATGCAAGGGAGCTCGAAAAGAAGACTATTTTTAAGGGGTTACATAAGAACAAGCTATTTCTGGGGATCATTGGAATAACCATTATCCTTCAGGTGGTTATGGTCGAATTTTTGAAGAAATTTGCAGATACAGAGAGGTTGGATTGGGGACAATGGGGTGCATGCATTGGAATTGCTGCTGCATCTTGGCCAATCGGCTGGGTTGTCAAGTCCATACCTGTTTCAGATAAACCCTTTATAAGCTATCTAAAGTGGTAGGAACATCACTTCAGAGATGCAGATTACCATTATTTTTATTGTCTGATTTCCCTCTACAGATTACTGTTATAATTAATAAAATCATCTTTTTTTTTTTTTTTTAATCATAGGAGCAGCTCTTAACAAGTTTTCTGAGTTTAGGTTCACATAAATGTAATGTGTGATTGGGAACTTGGGACAACTTTGCATCTTCTTGTTGGTATAAAGTCAGATCATGGATGATAGGAGATTAATCAGGCATCAACAATCTTAATTGGGAAAATATAAATTCAGTGGAATCCCTATCTTACAAACTTAGGCACAATTTAATTGCTGCATTGTACAACTAAGATTACTTTCGATGGTATTTTCAGACTAACAAAAAAAAAATGCACAAAGAAACAAAAGAAGGAAATTGCATGATGCACACATCACAATACTACTAGTCTATGCCTTGATTAGAAGCAGCTTAGACTGTAAATGGAGGTCTAAGAAACATAATTCTGGAACAAGGGAACCAAGTCAGTCATAAGACTGAGAGAACAAGCATTAATGGCTAGTCACCATAATAGAACTATTAGCTCTTAGAAACACAGCCAAACATGGATATTTTTTTATGTAAACCCACAAGAATTGCAGAAAGATATCTTCTACTGTCCAGGTCATTGGCGATTAGTGCTGGTGCTGTGTGTGAAAAGAAGATTCTAATGTCACATGTTGTGATGTTGCATGGGTTTGAGTGTAATGTGGGTGTTGAGTACAAGTATGTGTCTAGATCTCTAATCCTTCCTACTTATTGATCAGAAAAAAAATATCTCTAATCCTTCGTACTTATAATTTCAAGACATGGGAACTCAACTACCATCTCAATAATAGGTATAAACACTTGTATATGACGTAAAAAAAGGAAAAAGAATAATTGTAAAATCAATTGGAAATCAATCAAAAGCAAATATCTATTTTCTTTCTTATCTCTAAATATTTTTATAAAAGTGCACTCCCAGAAAACTCTCTTGTTCTGCAACATAACTATTTGCTAAGAAAGTCGAGAGCAAAACAATAAATAAATTAAACTCAAATCTTTCATTCAAAGTAGGAGCATCCAGCAAGGACCCACATCCATACCCATGTTGCCTTTCAAACTATGTTTACCTCTAATAGGATGAGAATTCAACTGTGGGTGTATTTGGTTTGTGGGTACTTGGAACAAGTATCATATATACAAGTATGAACTTACCATGTTTGGGGTCCACATAACTATGGAAATCTTGATATCTTGGTATATAAGATCCCAAAATTTAAAAGATCTCTTACCCATGTGGTAAATGGTCTTTTTAATTCCCATCCTTAGGGAATGAAAATAAAAGAAAAGTTGATAACTACATGTTATTCTTTTCTTTATCTATAAAAGAATCTAATTTTTGTCAATATTACATAAAGGAGTACTATTATGTAAACTTGCATTAATTTTCAAGTAATTTTTAAGATAAAACATATGCTAGGATAGGAATATATTGACAAAAATATCAAATTACAAATTCTAATCGAACATTACATTGGGAATTGATGTTGATTAACTAAATTGACTGAAATTTCAAATTATCAATTCTAATCGAATATTGTATTGGGAATTGGAAATATCAAATTGCCAATCCATTATATTCTAGAAATTCATCTCAGGAATACAATTTTCATTCCTAAGTTTAAATGTTGATAAACTAAAAAGATCCAACAAACCATACAAAAAATTATTTTTTTATTTTTTATTTGATAAGTAAAGAGAAATATATTAAACAGAAAGAGGAGACACCAAACTAGTGGCCTCTAGGTATACAGGGAGTATACAAAAGTAGCCCACAAACTCTACCCATATGGAAAATTATAACGGCTACCAAAATTCAAGCCAGCCTCCTAGCTACATCTTAACTTGAGCCATGAACAAACTCATGTTAATTTTCATGCCCCATATCAGCTGTGAAACAAATTCATGTTTCCCTTCTTTCCTTTACATCACTAACTTATTCTAACTCAGTTCCTCATCATATGAGAACTTTATCTCAATAAGAAAAATCTTGAGATAAGGTCTCATCTACAAGAAATTCTAAACAAAATGAATTGTAACTAATTTTAAGAATTTAAGACATATTACAACTGTTTGTAAACTCTTAGCAAAAACATCGCAAAATGTGATGTGTAACTATAGCAAACACACAGTATGCTATGTAGTATGTTGATGACAGCATCAAATCCACAATGGAAACAAGAGATCTCAAAGTTGAATACAGTTGGGTTTTAATAGATAGAATCCATTCAAGACTCAAACACTATAGTCTATTCCTTGAGTTAGACACAACAACCTTGTATAAATAACTCAAGGATAGATTATAGCAGCTCTTAACTTGGGTTCTCTATCAGGAGTGCTTTTCCTGCCCAAGAGGAGGGGATGGTTGCTTTTTCTTCAGATTTTTACCTCAGTCAAGCTTAGGCCACTACGAACACTAGCTTTAGAGGACTCAGCTTCAATAAAAGCCTCCTTTGAATAGATGGGCTCTCTTTCACTAATGCATTTCCTGCTTGAAAGGAATGAAGGGTAGCTTTCTCTCAAGATGTTTACCTAGCCTGTCTAATGCCACTACCAACAATCGCTTTAGAGGACTCAACTTCAATAGACAGCTCCTTTAAAGGTGTAGCTAGAACTGAAATCCCCTCAACAACCCCCTGGTAGTGAAGGCAAAATTGGAAATTCCCCCAACATTGACATTAAGTATTGCAAGAAAGTTTGCTATCCACTTGGCTGGACCTAATTAATACAACAAAAACCCCTGAACAAGGATACCAAACACTAATGTGCTTCTCAAATGAAGGTGAATGAAAGCAACCACCTCCTCCAACAGAGGTCTGAGTCAAATACCTCAAAGTGTTGTGTATGTTAGGGTAGGATTGCTGGTTGGGGGCTGTTACAGTACCTACAAAGGTTTGAGCATTTGGCCCATGCCAACATTATAGCAGTAAAAAGGGCACATAGTCTATTCTTGTGTCTGAACCCACTAAGGTCAAAGTCCATTCGGTGATCTTGTGATCTTTGCCCCCAAACAACTGAAGTGGGAAGTTATGTTGTGCTGCATCCACCTCTCTCTTCCCACATTCCCCTACTCTTGGTGGCATGTGCAACAGCTATGCATGAGTAGGATTGAAAATGCAAGAAATTCAGGGATGGAGAGAACCATGCAGGATAATTATTTTAGTGTCACAGAGAGGAGTTGATGCATACTCTAGATAAAGTCAAGCTTTGGGATACTTTCCACCCAGTTTATGAATTTCAACTTCAAAAGTTCAAGAAGGTTAATATTTCAGACTTGACTTGGACTCACTCCAGGAACCGCCTAAACCAGATTTCATGTATGGTACATAATAAAAATCTACCTTTGGATTTCCTGTCTTTTATTGTTCTTTCTTGAAAACTAGAATTCCTTTCTCACCATTGGATTTGTAGCCTAGCCATAAACCAGAATCCACATTAAGGTGTAACCAAGTCTAACAAACTCAAAGATCCCTTAAGGAGTGGACAGAGGGAGCTGGTTTATATCTTTTATGAGTTATAAATCTTAGAATTCAATTCCTTTTCTAATGGAAATAATTCTTAGCACGAAAACAGGGACAAAATTAATTAATGAACACATGGAAGCATTCAAGAACCTTGCGCACTAAAATCTACAGACAAATTCCCTACTTTTGAGTTTCTTCTGCATTATTCAATCAGGAATGAGAAGAGAAATCTTGAAAATATGAAATTGTAATTGTAACAAACATGTAGAATGCCATAAAGAATAGTAATAAAGAGATTCAACCCCATTTGGATTTTGGCTGTTGGAAAATATGACCAAAAAAAAATTCCTGAGAAACTGATATTGTTTTTAACAATCCCAAAACCAAATGGAGTGTTAAGAATTCTGAAAAATAAGAAAATTCAATAGGTTCTGATCCTATTGCTAATCATTAGGGAATCGACCTGGATGAACACAGAGGAAATCTCCTTGTCCGCCGAGACCGCTCAGTTCTTCTGGTGCTTCACCAGGAATTAAGAAAGGTAAAATCGATATAAAGAGCAACCATCATCTCTTACGGTGCCTGCAGGGTGACCATTTGTGGAACTGGTAGGGGGTGTTATTGGGCAGTTCCAAATTTACATGGAATGATAAGCCCCAGCCAGTTTTTGGGTTTCAAATTTGCTGCAAATGAAAACTTGCCCCGGGCAGTAAAGCGTAGATCTGTGGTCGCATAAATCCATTTTAACAACTGGTGATTTGATGTCCGACAAATTTTTTATATTTATTTATAGGAGCACTTTTTATTAATGTATAACCGCTTTAGCATATGTTGATGTGATAACAACGATGGTAATGTAATGCAACCGAATGTGTTGGGTTGATTTCTTCTATCTTCTCTTTTTTTACTTTTATGCATGAAAAATAATTGAACTAGAGTGAAGAAGCATTGGTCTGATTTGATGAGTCTCGTGTTCTAAAATTGGTATCACCTTTCTACATGCAATATTAACGAATGATAATCATTTCAAAATACAATCTTAATTGGTTCACAATAATGTCTACTTTATGGACGTATGTCCATAAAAAGACAACGATTGATCTATCCACGATCTTATTACTAAAAAAATAATGAAAATAATTCAAGATTAAAAATAACATTATGGATTCTCAAATACCATGAAATGCGTGGGAGAAGAGAATTGTCTCTTTAATATATATATATATATATATATTTGAATAATTTTAAAAATAAAGCGAAGTCATTTTATAGAGTAGAAGGATGACCATGGTCGAATCTCAATATCTCTGAATGATCAAATTCATAAAACTCATAAAATCCAACCCAACAATTGGAAAAGTAAAAGTCAATGATTGCAATCAACTTTTACAACACTAAAAGTATATCATCAAAGCAAACTCTTCCATTTCCACGAGGGGAAGTTTTAAAGTTTTATACATTATACATATTTATATAAAATATCCTACATTTTCCCACAAGGTTTAAAACTTTAAAAATAATAATCCAAAATGATAAATAAATAGAAAATGAATAGGCATATTGATACCATGCAATAGGTGTAGATGTCTTTTAAACTTGAACTTTTGCTTATATTTACAATTTCATTTCAGGATCCATAGTGAAGTATGTCTTGACATAGGTCATTGTGTTGAATTTTAACATGTCACACGTGTGGTGGAGACTTAATTTAAAGCATGTTAGTGTTATTAATGATCATATTTGGTATCTTGATTCTTATGAAAGATGTTAGGAGACAATCTTATTCTCATGGTCAAGCTCATGACAACTTTCATTTAGGTGAGTCCTCCAAGAGTACATATGACATGCATCTCATGGGATTTCCTGCCTTAGGATCATTCAAGGAATGCATTTCATAAATCACATCAAAAGCACTATCATTATAAGGGATGAGGAAGAGACTTTTTCTTGGAAAGTATTGATATTAGGTCATACAATATGGATTATTTCCACAAATTGAACCTTTTTCATGGTATCCTTGCAAAACTTTACTCTCCTCCCAATTCTCACCACAAAGGAAGATTTACTACAAAAAGTGTTCCAATCCTTCATGATAGATTTCCAATTGTTTACCCCATACACATCTCTCAGTCTACAACACTATTGACCTCCCTGTTCCTTCTCGTATTTGTTACTGATGACTTGATTTCAAAATTCTCCTCTTTAAGTTGTATATCACTAATTCCTTTGGTACAAAAACACCTTATTTACTATATATAATAATAATAATAATAATAATAATAATAATAATAATAATAATAATAATAATAAATAAAAAGACATCTACCAACCCCTTCTCCTCCTCTTCCCTCCCCCGACCCTTTACTCTTCCTCATGCACACTATGACCACTTCATAAGATACATCCTCCAATGCCTCACCTCCTTAGAGGAAATTCCTTTGAATTTTCTTCAACCTTAATATGACTTTCCTCATAACATTAAATAAAGACAAGAAGTATATAAGAAGGCAAGATAATGTACTCTTGATCAACGAAAGTTTACCTACTTTAGAAATATATATATTGTTGTTGCCACATTGAGAGCCTTTTAATAAACCTTTCTTCCACCTCATCTTAAACCTCCATTGATCTAAAAGGATCACCTAGAGATGGAAACTCTCCTTTTTTGTACCCTAACTCAAAGATCAACTCCTCAACATGTTCTACCTTACCAATAAGAATAAATTTACCTCTCTGGTTATAAGTAAAATCCTTTAAAGTAATTTCACACAACTTTTGGTTATAATTTGCAAATATCTTCTAGCTATAACATGATTTCTACATAGCTTTTAGTCACATAATAATTTACACATAACATTCAGCAATAAAGATATTAGATGATATTTGTATATGGTTTCTAGCCATGGCCAAACAAAATAATTTGTTGTATAACTTATGGTTATAATTTACAAGTAGCTTCTGGTTATGAGACTGATTTTTACATAACTTCTTACTATATAAAAATTTTCACATAACATTAGGTAATGATAATATTAAATGACATTTGTTCATAGCTTTTGACTATGACAAAATAAAATAATTTTCTTATAGCTTCTCATTATGTATAACATATAAATAAAATAAATATTAATAAAAATATACAAAATTTATTCTAAATTAACAACCCAAAATTTAAGATAAAAAAAATTGTCTTCAAAACAATTTGTGCTGATAATGTATTATAAAACAAGAATAAATGAACTATATATATATACTTATTTTTCATGATGTGTTCCTACTCGATGACATAACTCGCTTTTTATTAGTGAAAAAAATTATTTTTAAAAAAGACTTGGAGTCACAACTTTTTTTTTTCTTTTTTTTTAAAGGAAAAACAAAATAAAAAATAAAAACCTTAAGTACAACTCTTAAAAGGAAAAATAGGTCTATGAAAATTGAGTTTAGGTTCGGAGGTCAAGTTACTTATCGGGAAGGTACGGTATTGAACCGTATACCCCTTTAAGCCCTATAATTAGGTCTTTACAAATTAAGGTGAGGTGAATATGACAATTAATCAGTTAATCATTAGATACAAATAAATGAGAATGATGAAAAAAATAATAATAATAAGTAAGGTAGATTTGGGGGTGTACCTTAAATGCAAGTTGAGTGTCATTATGAGAGACAAGGTTAGTACATAATGATATATCATGTAGCAAGGCAAAATCAATATCTATCAATTTGGTATAATACTTGGAGCTAAGAGTGTCATAGATGTTGGGCCCCACCATTGCCCAATTTATTTTGCATGAAGTAATCATCTAAAATTCCATTATTTTGGAATTATAGAATTGTATTCATGCTTATTAAAAATGTAAAAGTTAGAAAATTATTACAAATCAAGGAAATTTGCAAAAAATGTTTTGCTGAAAAGAAAAATGATAACAACTTTATTAAAATCGGGAAATTATTTAAAATCATATAAAATAAGAAAAGATGCATGCATAGAGGAAAATGGTAGCAAAAGCCTTTTTTAAAATTAGGTTTATAAGACCTAACCATGGCTAAGGAAAAGTAAAAAAGAGTTGAAGAGTTAAAATTATTTGAAAACAGGACTTATGGAAATCAATGTTTGGAAGCAAAGATGAAGAATTAAGATGATGAGGCACGTGTGCCTAGGGTGGTGCACTGGAGGGTGGCCATGCAGGAGTGAGTCTCACGGCTTATGAGGTGCGGTAAGCCTGGGATGGGGTTCAGGTAAAGCTGAAGCCCTGTACAGTGGTTCAAGATGCCTACAAGCAAAGAACACCAACAAGAAAGGTGGCATCGTCTGACTTGACTTCATTTCTGCTTCCTTTTCAGACTGAAAACCCATCCCCTGATTTCAAATTTGTTTCATAGCTGCAAAGCATGCTTTCCTGAACCAGTCTTTCCATTGAGATGCCAATATTCGGGTTCCATTTCGTCACATTTATGAAGATTCATAGCACCCACATCCTCAACTTCAAAGAATGACCGACTAGATAAGCGGATGTATCTTTTTCAATATTTGGGCAGCAGATTTTGAAGTAGACAATGACAAAATCTTCTATATTTAAAGGTATTCTGGATCCAGAAAATGGGTTCTTGGAGCAGACCTAGAAATTATGCAGCAAACCCACATAGAACAACAACCAATTGGGTCTGGGAAGCGGATCCAGTTGAATCCCGTGGTGGAAACCATGTTAATTATCCATTGTCGATGAGCATCTGAGAGGCCTTTTACAAAATCAAAGCGCCACCCATCAATATCAAAATTACTTCGGAGCCAATTTGACCACTTCTGTATATCTCTCTATATAAAATCCCGTGAATGACCAATATTTGGTGCTGCATGAATCATATATATCGCCACTGGAAAGATTTCCACATCCCTGGAAATTTGGATCATCACAAACAAATGCTTCAAGTCCCTACACTAAGCTCAATCGGGTGCCTAATTGAACCCACTCTGAGGATGTGCCCGTTCTCAATTCCCTCTGTTATTCTCGGACCGAAATGAACAGTCGAAATTGGGCATTAGACTTTTTTCTTCTGGAACATCTGCATGATACGTTCGGTGAATGGCACTTGCTCTACTCAATATCACATTCCAGAAGCTTGCCAACTTTGGCCATCCCATACCCAGTCTTGCCCGCAGCCATATGCAAATGATTCAAACTATGCAAGTCATGATCCTCCACACACCATGCAAACCCGCTGAACATCAACATCACGAGTTAATTAAGAGATCAGTGGTTATAGGAACACGGGAGGAGCTGAAGCGAAACTCGCGCATGCATGCATGATTATATCCCTAGTGTTTTGGTTCATGTCACCATGGATAACAGATACTGTGTGATCAAGGCTTCGCATCTTGTCAGTGAACCAATCCACCCTGCGCCTGGTGTTTTCATGAGAATGACACTCAGTGATGGATTGTAAGCAAGCCATACATTACGGGATGGTTGATGACTGGTAATGCACCAGGTGATGAATGAATAGGCCGCTCAAATCAAGCTGGTCGAAAATGAAGTTTCTGTTCCTCTTCTTAAGCCTCAGAAGGTGGCCACACCCATAAGGAATTCATGCACGTGGAAAGTGGAAGGAAATCAGCTAAAGGTGGGTTAGGTGGTCTGGTTGGGAAGTTTCACTGTCAAAAGAGAATGATGCTGGGTTCTCTAGTTGTAACGAGTTCAAAACTGGGTTCTCTTTCATGGGAGGAATTGATGGACTTGACAAGCTGAAAGCCCTATGTTTGCAAATTCTGTACGAAGAAAATCCACAGATGCTCATATCACACCATTGCCCTCCATGTCATGATGGTGAGCATCATTGAAGGGACCATATGGGAAGAAAGGTGAATCAGGTGGGCCTGTCTTCTTCACTATGCATAGCCAGGTTAATTCTATTGTATCAAAGAAGGACCCTCATGGAATTGTCAAAAGCCATTACTTTCTCCTCCCATCTATTTCTGTATATTGCACATCCATCTGGCTAATCAGGGGATTCACTAGCACCACCGGAATGAGGTCTCTTCCAGAAATCAACAGTTCATCCTTCGACACTTTGGCCTTTGCTCAACAACTGAGCATGGTTACGAGTTACGACAAAATTAAAATCCCCATTGATTCTCTAGGCGTTTCAATGTGGTCCATACGGCTTACAGGCATCCAGAAAGTTCAAACTGTATGTAAAGTGGCTCACATGGGGCTCTCTCAGAAGCACCCCGATCAAGATGGCCAGCCCAAATGAGATATTGAACACCCTAAACAGAGGAATAAAAGCAAAGATAGGAATCAGAATAAAAAACTGAGGGAAGAGCAAATAGGTGAACATGCAAAACATGAATGTACAAAACCTCATTTCAGGTGACATCCATGGGCTAATAATAGGTGAGATTAACAAAAAACAAAAGCATGATTATTATATATCAAGTTCAGGGATGAAGCCATGCATCAACTACTTACAAGAGGAGTAAGGAAACCAAGATGAAATCAAACAGAGCATGTATGATTAAGCAAAAACATACCAATAATCCTTGATGTCCAAACCGATCAATAAAATAACACCCTGGAATCTGTAGAAAAATGTCGAAGAATAATGTGAAAATGAGGAAATGTGAAGTTCACAGAGACCTTACCTGGGAGGCTTCCTCTCGAGCAAGATTTTGCCCAACTTGCCAGCTCTCCTTCCTCTCAGACCAAGAATCTCCAAGCTCCTCCTCTAATCTGCTTACTCTGTTCCCCCCTCCCAAAACAAACCCGAATCCTAGAGAGTCCCTTCTCCTCTCTAACTTGGAATATCCTCTGTATCCTAACCACCACACGAAGTCAACACAACATTGTCCTTTGTTACGTGTCTCTTACAGCCCACTCCCCTGCAGAAATTGTGCCCCACTCTCCTCTCTGCCCCCTAAAAACCGTGCTCCAATAAGGTGTGGAAAAAGCCCACTACAAAAAGCTAAAAACGACCATTTAAAAGAGAAAAGGACGGCCATGATGAGCACACGTCCTCCTCCCAACCAAAGGTGTCCAAAAGAGCTCTAAAGCTCTAAAAACACATACTCAAAAAAATCAATCCTAACAGACTTCCAAATAATCCAAAATAATCTTCCAGTGATCTCCAAAATTTAGCTCAAAAATCAATAATGAGTCGACACGAACCACTAAGAGATGATTAAAAATTGAGTCAAAAATATCCTAAACACGTACTAAAAAAAAGAATGGGATGAGAAGAAAAATAATAATAAAAATATGTATGTTAGGGATAAAATAAAAAGTGTACAATGTTACATTTAGAAATGCATAAAGAAGATGAGAAACTTAGAGAAAGAATGAGAAAACTTTTTGTTCAAGATGTGCCATTTTGTATAAGGTATGAGAGACTTTTATAAACTTCACAATAATCTTACATTAATGCCTCTATTTACTTATATTAATGGAAAGTATTAATGAAAAACTTATATTTATAATATTTTAACATAAGAGGACGATAAGTGATGACATTCACCACTTGCATGTACAACAACATCTAAGTAGACAATATCTTTTTAAAAGATAATATCAATATTATAGAAGTTTCATAATATAAAATCAAAATAAGCTTTTTATAAGAAATAATGTTTTTTATTATTATATTTTTATTTTCTTTAAATTCTAAATTTTTTTAATAAAATTATCTAAATAGATGTAAACATTCTTATCCATGTGCAATACAAGAAAGAAACTTTAACTTTATTGAATTTGAAAAACCAATTTAAATGTCTCATTATAGGATATATTTATGAGTAAATTATATTTTATTTTTATATAAAAATAAGTCATAGTAGAAATATATTTTAAGTTTTAACTGAGCTTATAATTCTGTTGAGAAATTAAGTGTTTTTTAAAATCGTTTGGAAAAATATTATTTTGAAAATAGTTTTTAAAATAATATTATTTTAGAACAATAGTTTATTCAAATATTCATAATATATATTTTATATTTTTTTAAAAAAATTAGTGCTTTATTTTAATCATTTTTTAAAATAGTAAAATAAGTAAAAATACTTAAAATATTCAAAAAATTTGTTTTTAAGAATAAAAAAATTGTTTTCAAACATGTTTTGTTTCCTATTTAAAATATATAAAAAAATGATTTAAAAAACATTTCGGAGTGCGTATATTAATTTGCATCTGCTTAGCTCATTCTCTCTCTCCCGCACGCGATTGCCGAGAAGGATCCACCGAATTCTTTAATACCAAGACTCAATTGACCAGTCTTAGGCTTCAACCATGTAATCTTATTCACTCTCTCTCACGCGCGAAAAGGATCTAAGGAGCCACTGAATTCTTTTACACCAAGAGTCAGTTGACCGGTCTTAGGCTTCAATCATCTAATCTCATTCACTCTCTCTCTCTCTCTTTAACACCAAGACTCACTTGACCAGTCTGTGTTCTCTCTCTCTCTCTCTGTGAAGGCTTTAACCATGTAATTGCCGAAAAGGATCCACTCTCTCTCTCTCTCTCTCGTAAGGCTTCAACCATGTAATTGCCGAAAAGGATCCTCTCTCTCTCTCTCTCTCTAACACCAAGAGTCACTTGACCGGTCTGTGTTCTCTCTCTCTCTCTCTCAAGGCATTAACCATGTAATTGCCGAAAAGGATCCACTCTCCCTCTCTCTCTCTCTCGCTCGCTCGCTCGTAAGGCTTCAACCATGTAATTACCGAGAAGGATCCACTGAATTCTTCAACACCAAGACAGTTGAAAAGGATCCCCTCTCTCTCTCTCTCTCTCTCTCTCGCGCTCGCGCGCTCGCTCGTAAGGCTTCAACCATGTAATTGCAGAGAAGGATCCTCTGGATTCTTCAACACCAAGACTCAGTTGACCAGTCTTAAGGAATAATACTGATGCGTATCACACCACCTCACCGACTTTGCTCTTCTATAAGAGGGGGGTCCTTCCTTCACTTCTATACTCATCAGTCTTTTTCCGTTTCATGTTTTTGTCTCAGATATTTTCTCCATATAACCTCTAGCTCGTTTCCTTCACTCTCTGTTCCTCAATTTGCGTTTTTGTCAATAGTTTGTCTTTGTTTTCGCCGCATCATCGTTACATACCCTTTTGTCTATCCCAAAGCATGTCCAATATTTTTCATCTTAACTTGAATTGCAAAGAGCCCATACCCGATGTGCCAACTATCCTTAGCAAACCCAACAAGAGGTGGCACTTGGCTTTACATCCTCTTCTCAATGAGAAGAGGAAGGAGAGCAGCAAACTCCCGGTTACTACTCCTTCCTTTGTTGCCCTCAATGTTAAGCCCGATGCCTTCTCAAGCATTGATCAGACAAGTCTCACTGCAATTGTGAAGGAGAAAAACTTAGACCTGCTTCTTGAATTTGGAGGAGTTGAAAGCGTGGCTGATGCTCTAGAAACAGATGTCAAAAATGGCATCTGTGGTGCTGTTCACGATATTGCTCTCAGACAGGAGGTTTTCGGTTCAAACACATACCAGACTGCTAAAAGCTTATTCCACTTCGTGATGGAACCTTTTAAGGATCTCACCATTCTCATACTTCTACTTTGTGCAACGCTCTCTCTCGGTTCTGGAATTAAAGAGCATGGACTGAAGGAAGGGTGGTATGATGGTGGAAGCATATTTGCTGCCGTCCTTCTAATCATTTCTGTGTCTACTCTGAGTAACTTCAGGCATAACAGACTATTAGAAAAATTGTCTAAAGTCAGCAACAATATCAAAGTTGATGTTGTGCGAAATGGGCGCCGTCAGCAGATCTCTATATTTGAAATAGTAGTTGGTGATGTTGTTTGCCTAAAAATTAGTGACCAAGTTCCTGCTGATGGCTTATTCTTGGACGGGCATCCACTGCAAGTGGATGAATCCAGCATGACTGGAGAGAGTGACCATGTAGAAGTTAATAGTAGCCAGAATCCATTTTTGTTTTCTGGAACCAAAGTGGCTGATGGATCTGCTCAAATGCTTGTGACATCGGTTGGTGTGAACACAACATGCGGCCAGATGATGAGCACAATCAGCCGCGACACTAATGACCAAACACCCTTACAAGCCAGACTTAAGAAACTTACCTCATCAACAGGTAAGGTTGGTATGGCAATTGCTTTTCTAGTGCTTGTAGCGTCGTTGGTTCGCTATTTCAGCGGCAATACAGAAGATGAGAATGGAAATCAGGAGTTCATTGGCAGCAACACAAAGGCTGTTGATATGGTGAATTCTGTGGTAAGAATCATTGCGGCCGCAGTTACCATTGTGGTTGTGGCAATGCCAGAAGGCTTGTCGTTGGCTGTCACGCTCATTCTTGCTTATTCAATGAAGAGAATGATGGCTGACCAGACAATGGTTCGGAAGCTCTCTGCCTGTGAGACCATGGGCTCTGTCACTACCATTTGTACCGACAAAACAGGCACTCTCACTCTGAACCAGATGAAGGTGATAAAATTTTGTCTTGGCCAAGAACCTATTGAAGCTTTCTCTTCAATTTCAACAAATCTTCTCAACCTCATCCAACAAGGAGCTGCTCTAAACACATCTGGTAGCGTTTACAGGGCTACTTCAGGATCTAAGTTCGAGTTATCTGGTAGTCCAACTGAAAAAGCAATTCTTTCATGGGCTGTACTGGAACTTGATATGGACATGGAGATATTGAAGCAGACTTGTACCATTCTCCATGTTGAAGCCTTCAAATCGGAGAAGAAAAGAAGTGGGGTTTCAATAAGGAGTAAGGCCGATAACACAATCCATGTGCACTGGAAGGGAGCAGCAGAGATGATACTAGCAATGTGTTCGAGGTACTATGATGCTTCTGGAAGCATGAAAGATATGGATGATGATGAAAGGATGATATTTGAGCAAATAATTCAAGGTATGGCGGCTAGCAGCCTTCGCTGCATTGCTTTTGCACATATACAGATTTCAGAGGAAGAGCATGAAATTGGTGTAGGTCTGCAAAAGCTGAAAGAAGACAGCTTGACCCTTATAGGACTGGTAGGGATAAAGGACCCATGTAGACCAGGGGTGAGAAAGGCTGTGGAAGACTGCCAATGCGCTGGAGTGAACGTCAAAATGATTACCAGTGATAATGCATTCACTGCAAGAGCCATAGCCACTGAATGCGGAATACTAAAACCTGATCAAGGCATGACCAATGAAGCAGTAGTTGAAGGTGAAATATTTCGGAACTACACCCTAGAGGAGAGAATGGAGAAAGTTGATAAAATTCGTGTAATGGCTAGATCCTCTCCCTTTGATAAACTTCTCATGGTACAGTGCTTGAAACAGAAAGGTCATGTTGTTGCAGTGACAGGTGATGGCACAAATGATGCACCAGCATTAAAGGAAGCTCACATAGGACTTTCTATGGGGATACAGGGCACTGAAGTTGCTAAGGAGAGCTCAGATATCATCGTCTTGGATGATAATTTTACTTCTGTTGCTACAGTTTTGAGGTGGGGCAGGTGTGTCCATAACAGTATCCAGAAACTCATCCAGCTCCAGCTCACAATGAATGTTGCAGCCCTTGTAATCAACGCTGTGGCAGTAGTTTCAGCTCGTGAAGTTCCCTTTACAGTGCTGAAATTATTGTGGGTGAGCTTGATCCTGGACACGTTATGTGCTCTAACTCTTGCTACAGGGCAGCCCACCAAGGATGTCATGGAGGAGCCATCCGTGAGCCAGACTCAGCCACTTATTACCAACATAATGTGGAGGAATATATTAGGCCAAGCATTATATCAGATAGTCCTCGTCTTGACCTTACAGTTTAGCGGAGAGTCGATCTTCGATGTTAACAAGAGGGTAAAGGATACATTGATCCTCAATACTTCAGTGCTATGCCAGGTTTTCAATCAAGTGAATGCAAGGAAGCTGGTGAAGAAGAATGTGTTTGGGGGGATGCATAGAAACAAGTTGTTTTGGGGGATGATTGGGATAACCATTATACTTGAGGTGGTAGTGGTAGAATTTTTAAAGAAATTAGCGGATACAGAGAGGTTGAGTTGGGCACAATGGGGTGCATGCATGGGGATGGCAGCCCTATCTTGGCCGGTCGGATGGGTTGTGAAGTGCATCCCTGTTTCAGACAAACCATTTCTCAGTTACCTAAATTGGTAGCGTTGGGAGAGTTCTAGGGTTGAACTATCATTATCCGTTATCGTGCTTCTTCAACAGGTAGAATAAAGGTCTTGTGCGTATAAAATGAGGACCTGCTTCACATATAGTCTCAGACGCCTCATTATGTGATATATTTTTTACTTTGATATTTTGTTTTAACCATTGTCATTAGAAGGAATATATAAGCTTTCTGTCATCTATAATTCATGCAAAATAAATTGGTTTGGACATTTATCTGTTTAATAAAAAAGTAAAAATATATAAGTAATTATATTCACGACACAGAGAGTGTAATAAAAACGGTGGTTTTCAAGTAGAACACTGCACCTCATTTCTTACCATTTTCGTAGGTTGTCGGTGAGGAGTGCTGTTGCTGCGTATTGATTGGGGGATTCTGTTCATTTTTCATTCTTTGTATTTGACTCATGCCTTCATGTGTCGTATGCACGTATGGAAATGAGTAGTATATCATATGCAATAATAATAATAATAATAATAATAATAATAATAATAATAATAATAGAAACATGCAAACAGGAGAAAAGAAACAAGAGAAAACTCAAATAGTAAGAATAAAATAATTTTAAAATGAAAATAAGGTAATTTAATTAATTTTGTATTAATGTAATATCTTTTATTATAATTGTAAGAAAAAAAAATTAAAACTATAATCTAGATAAATACCTATAGATAACCTTTGTAACTTGATTTATAACCTCTAATGATTTGTAACTTCTTTCTTTAGAAACCATTAGAGTTTTTTATTACTTTCAAGTTTCTAGGTGTAAGTTTTTAGGTGTAGATGGACATTAGAAAGGACTTGATTGAGAGAAAAAAAGAAGATTAAACCTATTTGAGAGAGACTATTGGAGTCACTAATAATTATACTAAGGAACGTAAATGAATATCATGTTTCTATCTATATTTCTTTTTGAAGATGAATTAAGTCGATGATTCTAATTCTACTAGTTGGATGCATTTGGGAATTTAAGGTTGAAATAACGATTTGTTTCCATTTCAATGTTAGGTAGTGATACCAATGAAAAATGAAAAAAAAGAAATAAACTCATAATAATATTTATTTATATAACTTAAATAATATTTTATTTTTATTTTAAATCTCAAACTTCACATGATTTAAAATAAAAATTGTTTTAAAAACATCTTTGAGATTTTTTTTTTTTTAACTAAACAAAAAGTTTATTTGGTTGTAACAATGTTCTATTTTTTAAAACAAAATTTTTGTGAAATTTTATAGCACTATTTAGTTATTATTCTCTAGAAAAAAATTTTAAAAATAAAGTAAAATAAAAAATAATTTTTAGAGAACAAATATAAACTATTTTCACTAATCTTAGAGCAATAAAAAAATCAAAATAAGAAAAAGTAAATAAAGTATAACACAATATATTTCTTCCTTCTTTTCTTTCTACCACCCCGTAATGATATAAAAATTTTCAAATATAATATTCCTTTGAATTATATGCCTTTATATATATATATATATATATATATATATATTATTTTTTTTAAGTACTTCAAATTTTTTTATTAAACAAATAGATTCCAAATCAAGCAATTTGTAATAGAAAAAAATTATCAATTTTTTTAAAATAATTTGAAACTCTGTTTGAATTAGTATTAGAAAGTCATGGAATTCAAACCGGTCAAATTAATACTATAAAATCATACTATTTTGATTTTTTTTTTTTTTTTTTTGCTAGAGAAATGAATTTCAAATCACTCAATTATATTGAATTTATTAATGAGCTTAATAGTTTTTAAAAATAATTTGAAACTCAAAAAATATATAATAATTACAAAAAATAATAGTCCAAAATTAATATATTATAATTCATGATTTTACTTTATATATATATATAACTATATTTTCTAAACTTTTCACTAAGTAAATAGATTCTAAGTTAAGTAAGACATAATTAATGTTTGAAATTAATTAATAAATATTTTAATTTTTAAGAATAATTGGAAGTTTAAAAATTGATTAATTAATTACAAATTAAATAAAAAAATTCAGAATTCTATGTTGACGATTAAGTATTAAATGTGTTGAATTTAAAATGAATTAGTATTAGCAATTACTAATTTTAATTACTATTATTTATTCTTAAAAAAATAAATCAATTATGCTTTTATGAGGATGTTAATATCTATATTTTTATAATATTAATAAAAAATATAATTTATAATTTTTTTTATAATATTACTATTCATATGTTATTAAAAACCATTTATTTTTAATTCATTTGTCATTAAAAATTATTTTTATTTTTAATAAGACATGAATTAAATTTAGTTTAGATTATATAAATTAAATGTACAATTTTATTTTACAAAATCAAAATAAAAAATTATATTTAAAAGCAACTTATTCAAACAAATTTTTTATTTTTTATTTTTTGAAAAGTTTTGTTTTTGAAACAACTTGCATTAAGATTTAGAGACCAACTGAAATTCCACCTATTAGGGAGAGAAAATCATTTTTTATTACATTCTCCTCATCACTTAAGTATCCAAATGTGGGGATGAATGAGAGAATTAGGAAATAAGATATTGATTGTCATCCTTCATTCCTGAATACCAAACATCGTGTTATATTAATAAATACGAATTATGAGATGAAAAATGCCATATAATGTGGTTGTTTTCTTGAATAATATAGAATCCAAAGCCAATAACCATAATATTGCCCTTTTCTAGACAATTCTCCCGTATCCATATGGAAGTACACGTTAGGAACATGCAAAAATCCAATTGAATTGATAAATCAATCAAATTGATCTAAAATGGTTGAAATTGATCTATTTTTAAAGTTGTTTTAACAATTTCGAATTTTCAAATATAAAATTGAATAAGATCGATTCAGTCCATAATTTCTCATTTAAAAAATTGGTAATAAATTGAATCAAAGAGGCAATTATATAGATGAATCTTTATTTTGGTACATACTTTTCACATTTGAGAGACCCAAGGCACACTAATGTAACTTTTTTTCATGAGTGAGTTATTTAATATAACTCACATGGACTATAACTTTTTTTTTTCTTTAAGGTTTTGGTTTAAATTATAAAAAATAAAAAAAATAAAAATAAAAAGCCATTATAAAATCGAACCAGACTAAATTCAAGCGAAATAAACCAAATTAGATCAATTATTGTTATTAAATTGAATTGAACTAAATTGCATCAATTGTTTCTTTTGTATGTATGGAACCCATTTAGATGGATTTAATTTGATTTTAATGCCCATATATAATCAAATAGATAGAACCGCACACTCTTAGGAGGGTCACATGCTCACTTACCGGATGATGTGACTCCATCGATACATATTAGTATTAGCCAATACTTTGAATAATGGAATCACTGAACGTCTTGTCTAATAGTAATTTTTAAAGACATAAAATAAATTTATACTTTTTATATAAAATGTCTTACTTTTATATAAAAAAAATTCTAAATTTGAAAACAAAAGGTACGAAATTTATCCAAACAAATACTTCATTTTTTCCTTTTCAAAAATTCAATTACAAAATAAGGGTGGTTTAATAAAGCTTAATATTTATTACTTAATGACTTAAGTTGGTTCTAAATTAAATTATATTTAAATAATTAACTTAAAACTTATTACCTAATTGTTACTTTAAGTATTAAGGTTGTTAATAAAATTGACTTAAAATTTATTCTAAATCATCAAATTAAGATATTTATCCTCATAAATTATAATTAGGATAAAGGAAATCAAGTAGCAGTAGAGGTCATGAAGTAGTATAAGAGATTATTAAGGTAATTAGGGTAAATAAGGATAAAAAGATAAAACGAAGACGTAAAATTAAAAATAAGTTAATTGGTTTTAATTATTACTTAAAGTTATTTTTTACTTTAAATCATATTATTAAGTTATTTTACTAAATGCACTAAATTTATTTAATGACTTAAATTAAGTTATTAAGTCACTTTAAATTATTAAGTTGGTTTATGAAATACTTATTAAATATAGATATTTAATTTATTAAATGACTTAAATTAAGTTATTAAGTCACTTTAAGTTAAAAAATTGATTTCTCAAATGCTTACTAAATATTAAACATCAAATACAAGGAAACTTTAATTCTAAGTCCATTATACCCTTCACATGAAGAAGAAATTGAGTTAAATGAAGCTCCTTTTTCCTATCATATTCTCATTTATTCTTTTTACCTATACTTAGTTTTAATAAAATAATTTTTTTTTTAAAGTATGTGACCCATTTAAATATTATTTTTCTTAAAAAAAAATAAAATGACACATCTCTTAATGAGATAACCACCCATTTACAATCATAAATAGTACTTTTTGGTATGGCAACCACCTTTTTAGTCTTTTTTTTTTTTTTTTTTTTTTTATGGGAAGAAAAGAAAGAAATATATATATATATATATATATATATATATATATATATAATAAAAGTCTTTAGTCTACAAGAGTAAGTACGTGAGTTTCGTGTATGGTCCTTTTGGTATGGTAACTACCTTTTTAGTCTTTTTTTTATGGGAAGAAAAGAAAGAAATATATATATATATATAATAAAAGTCTTTAGTCTACAAGAATAAGTACGTGAGTTTCGTGTATGGTTCTTTTGGTATGGTAACTACCTTTTTAGTCTTTTTTTTTATGGGAATAAAAGAAAGAAATATATATATATATATATATATATATATATATATATATATATATATATATATATATATATATAATAAAAGTCTTTAGTCTACAAGAATAAGTACGTGAGTTTCGTGTATGGTCTTTCTGATATGGTAACTACCTTTTTAGTCTTTTTTTATGGGAAGAAAAGAAAGAAATATATACATAATAAAAGTCTTTAGTCTACAAAAATAAGTACGTGAGTTTCGTGTATGGACATAAAGTCTTGGAAAGAGTAGCTAACAAATCCCTATTTTGATGAATTTGATCATGGTTGGAGGTAGGATTTTAGACTTCCATTTTTATTACTTACAATTTTGGAGATTTTTCTAAGGGACCTTCTTCACGGGGTATTCTTTTTACCCTTTCTTCCCTCTGTCATGAAGTTCAGTCATAGTATGAAATGAAGAAACTGACGAAATCACCACTGATATTCCAAGAAACCAAACACCATTCAAGCTAAGTAACCTGAGGAGTGCGGGCAAAGCAAAGGCCTCAATCAAAACTTTACACCTCCCTTAAAACTAAATAATAAAATAACACATCATCACGAGGACTTTTTAGCTCCTTTTACATTTTTAAATATTATTTTCAAGAATTATTAATATTAAATAAATAACTAAATGATATTTTCTTTACTTATTTTATCTTTATACTCAATATTCTTTTCAATAAAAAATCATTTTTAAAATATTATTAAATAAATAAATAAAAATGTTATTTTTATCATTTATTTTATTTTTATATTGAAATTATTTATTCAAGAGTTTACTTTTTAATTTTCAAAAAATAAATCTTCAAGCATAGTGATTTTAATATTATTTTTTATAGTCCTAATTTTTCTTGAAATATTTTAGAAAATTAAACTCCCATGCAAAAAATGGTAAAATATCTTCTAAATATTAAACTTTACACCTCTTTTAAAACCAAAAATTAAATAAAATAATTATAAATGTGAGTTCAACGTAGTAGGTTTAGATTTCATAAATACAAATTTTGTAAGTAGACTTTCCTCTCGTGTCTTTCTCCTAAAGCCTCAAGTAGTTGCAGATTTCCACCAAACCCTTTAAAGATTATATTTTCAAGGAACGTTCCACTCTCATCAAACATGTGAAAACAGTTACTGTGCACATCGAAAGTAGAAAAAAAAGCGGCGTGCAGTTGAATATTTGAGAGTCATAGTCACGGAGAAAACCAAAAATAAAATATATATATATATATATATACACACTGCAGCGATACATTTCTTTAGTCAACATTCTCATACCCATTTGCTTCGGCATCAAGTTCTTATGGAATGCCTCGAAAGTTCGTATGGCTTGGCTTGGAAGTTTCAAAATAACTACTGTCACCTTTTTATTTCATTATATAGCCACAACCTCTTTGTTTCTGCCATTACCTGAGCACGAAGCTTTGTCTAGCCAACTCATATTTGGCTCCAGTATATCGCTATCCCTTTTGTATTTTGAAAAGAATGTCCAACAATTTGGACCTAAGTTTGGTTTGCATGGAGTCTTTACTAGAAGTTCCAAGCACCCTTAGCAAACCTAAGAAAAGATGGCACTTGGCCTTCGCTACCATTTATTGTTCCCGGGCTCTATACTCCCTTCTCAATCATCCTGTCTCCAACAATAAGAAGAGGAGCAAAACCCTGCTTACTTCACCCCCGTCTTTTGTCATACTCAATGTTGAGCCCCAGCATGGATTCTCCAACTTTGATCAACATAGCCTCACTCAAATAGTGAAGCACAAAAGCTTGACCCAGCTTCTTGAGCTTGGAGGTGTTGAAGGTGTGGCCATTATTCTAGAAACAGATGTCAAAAATGGCATCCATGGTGCTGTTGAAGATGTCACCCGCAGGCGAAAAGCTTTTGGTTCTAACGCCTACAGGAAGCCGCCTACAAAGAGCTTCTTCTACTTTGTGGTGGAAGCTATTAAGGATGTTACCATTCTCATACTCGTAGCTTGTGCCACTCTTTCTCTTGGCTTTGGCATTAAAGAGCAAGGGCCGAAAGAAGGGTGGTATGACGGCGGAAGCATACTGGTCGCTGTCTTTCTAGTCATTTCCGTCTCTGCTGTGAGTAACTTCAGGCAGAATAGACAGTTCGATAAGTTGTCTAAAGTCAGCGATAATATCCAGGTTGATGTTGTCCGGGATGGGCGACGTCAACAGATTTCTATATTTGAGGTCGTTGTTGGAGATGTTGTTTGCTTAAAGATCGGAGATCAAGTTCCCGCCGATGGATTATTCTTAGATGGGCATTCATTACAAGTGGATGAATCAAGTATGACAGGGGAGAGTGACCATGTGGAAGTCAATACCAGCCTGAATCCATTTTTGTTTTCTGGAACAAAAGTCGCTGATGGATATGCTCGGATGGTTGTGACATCTGTTGGTATGAACACAACATGGGGTGAGATGATGAGCACAATCAGCCGTGATACTAATGAACAGACACCCTTACAAGCCAGGCTTAACAAGCTTACTTCATCAATAGGTAAGGTTGGTTTGGCAGTTGCGTCTCTTGTTCTTCTGGTGTTGCTGGTTCGCTACTTCACAGGGCATACAGAAGATGAGAATGGAAATCAGGAGTTCCATGGCAATCTGACGAAGGCTGATGATGTGGTGAATGCTGTGGTGAGAATCATTGCAGTTGCAGTTACCATTGTGGTTGTGGCAATCCCTGAAGGCTTGCCTTTGGCTGTCACACTCACTCTAGCTTATTCAATGAAGAGAATGATGGCTGAACAGGCTATGGTTCGAAGGCTCTCTGCTTGTGAGACAATGGGTTCTGCCACCACCATTTGTACCGACAAAACAGGTACCCTCACTCTGAACCAGATGAAGGTGACAAAGTTTTGGCTTGGCCAAGACCCTATTCGAGAGGATGCTTCCTCTTCAATTGCCACAAATGTCCTCAAACTGATACAACAAGGTGTTGCCCTAAATACTACTGGTAGCATTAACATGGCTACCTCAGGATCAAGATACGAGTTCTCAGGCAGTCCTACTGAAAAAGCAATTCTTTCTTGGGCGGTTCTGGAGCTGAACATGGATATGGAGGAATTGAAGCAGACTTGTACAATTCTCCAGGTAGAAGCATTCAATTCAGAGAAGAAAAGAAGTGGGGTTGCATTGAGGAGCAAAGCTGACAACAAAGTCCATGTTCACTGGAAAGGAGCAGCAGAGATGATACTAGCAATGTGTTCTACTTACTACGATGCTTCTGGAAGCATGAGAGATCTTGATCATGTTGAAAGGACAACATTTGAACAAATAATCCAAGGTATGGCTGCTAGCAGCCTCCGTTGCATTGCTTTTGCACACAGCCAACTTCCAGAAGAAGAGCATGAAATTAGAGAAGCCACCCAAAAGTTAAAAGAAGACAGCTTGACCCTTATAGGGCTTGTGGGGATAAAGGACCCATGTAGAGCAGGGGTGAGAAAAGCCGTGGAAGATTGCCAATATGCCGGAGTGAATGTCAAAATGATCACCGGTGATAATATTTTCACTGCAAGAGCTATAGCTACTGAATGTGGAATACTAAGACCTGATCAGGACATGAACAATGAAGCAGTCGTAGAAGGTGAAGTATTCCGGCAGTACACCCCAGAAGAGAGAATGGAGAAAGTTGATAAAATCCGTGTGATGGCTAGATCCTCTCCCCTTGATAAACTTCTCATGGTACAGTGCTTGAAACAAAAAGGTCA
Organism: Vitis vinifera; assembly: GCF_030704535.1. Classification (NCBI taxonomy): domain Eukaryota; kingdom Viridiplantae; phylum Streptophyta; class Magnoliopsida; order Vitales; family Vitaceae; genus Vitis; species Vitis vinifera. The sequence goes on along the minus strand of NC_081809.1, from coordinate 6,142,288 downwards.
TGTTGTAGCAGTCACAGGTGATGGCGCAAATGATGCACCAGCATTAAAAGCAGCTGACATAGGACTTTCTATGGGCATTCAAGGCACAGAAGTGGCAAAGGAGAGCTCAGATATCATCATCTTGGATGATAATTTTGCTTCAGTGGCCACAGTTTTGAGATGGGGAAGATGTGTTTATAACAACATCCAGAAATTCATCCAGTTTCAGCTGACGGTGAATGTTGCAGCCCTCGTAATCAACTTTGTGGCAGCAGTTTCAGCTGGTGAGGTCCCGTTGACAGCAGTGCAGTTATTGTGGGTGAACTTGATCATGGACACTTTAGGTGCCCTGGCCCTTGCCACAGAGCAACCCACCAAGGAGCTGATGGAGAAACCACCCATGGGTCGGACAGAGCCGCTTATCTCCAACATCATGTGGCGGAATCTATTAGCCCAAGCTTTGTATCAGATAGCTGTCCTCTTGACCCTACAGTTCAAAGGAGAATCAATCTTTGGGGTAAGTGAGAAGGTAAAGGATACCTTGATATTCAATACATTTGTACTTTGCCAAGTCTTCAATGAATTCAATGCAAGGAAACTCGAGAAGAAGAATGTGTTTAAGGGGTTACATAAGAACAAGCTATTTCTGGGGATCATTGGGATAACCATTATCCTTCAGGTGGTTATGGTGGAATTTTTGAAGAAATTTGCAGATACAGAGAGGTTGGATTGGGGACAATGGGGTGCATGCATTGGAATTGCTGCTGCATCTTGGCCAATCGGCTGGGTTGTCAAGTGCGTACCTGTTTCAGATAAACCCTTTAAGCTATCTAAAGTGGTAGGAATATCACTTCAGCGATACAAATTACTGTTATTTTCTTTTCTCTCTCTCTGATTTCCCTCTGCAGATTACTGTTATAATTAATAAAATTGTATGATTTTCCCCCACTTTTTTTTTAATCATAGAGAGCAGCTCTTAACAAGTTTTCTGAGTTTAGGTCCACATAAATGTAATATGTGATTGAGAACTTGGAGAACTTGGACAACTTTGTATCTTCTTGTTGGCACAAAGTCAGGTCATGGATGATAAGAGAGTAATCAGGCATCAACAACTTTAATTGGGAAAATATAAAATCAATGGAATCCCTATCTTACAAGCTTAGTCACAATTTAATTGCTGCAATGTCTGACTAAAATTACTTTCAATGATATTTTCTGACTAACAAAAAAAGAAGCACAAATTAAGAAACAAAAGAAGGAAATTAAACGATGCATGCATTATAATACTACCAGCCTATAGCTTGATTAGAAGCAGCTTAGACCCTACATGGAGGTCTAAGAAACCTAATTCTGGAACAGGGGAACCAAATCAATCGTAGGACTGAGAGAACAAGCATTAATGTCTAGTCACCGTAATAGAACCATTAGCTCTTACAAACACAGCAAAACATGGATATTTTTTTATGTAAACCCCACACGAATTACAGAAAGAGATCTTTTACTGTCCAGGTCATTGATGATTAGTGCTGGTGTTGTGTCTGGACAGAAGCTTCTAATGCCACATGTTGTGACTTTGCATGGGTTTTGTGTGTGATGTGTGTTGGGTATGAGTATGTGTCTACATCTCTAATCCTTCATACTTAAAAATTTCAAGATACGGGAGCTCAACTACCTCTCAATAATAGGTATAAACACTTGGATATGGCATAAAAAAGGAAAAAGAATAAACCTAAAAGCAATTAGAAATCAATCAAAAGCAAGGATATTTTTTTCTTTCTTACCTCCAAATATTTTTATAAAAGTTCACTACCAGCAAACTATCTTTTTCTTCAATATAACTATTTGCTAAGGAAGTCAAGAGTAAAACAATAAATCAATTAACTCCAATATTCAATTCAAAGTAGAAGCGTTTGGCAAGGACCCACATCCATACCCAATTTGTCCTTCAAACTATGTTTACCTCTGATAGGATGAGGATTCCACTCTGGGTTTGTTTGGTTTGTGGGTGTTGATAGTCTTGATATCTTTGTATATAATATCCCAGAATTCAAATGGTGTCTTACCCTTGTGGTCTTTTTTTATTCTCATCCTCAGGGAATGAAAAAAAAAAAAAAAAAAGTTGATAAATGCGTAATGTTTGGTTAAATTTAATATTAATTACTTAATGATTTAAGTTGACTTTAAATTAAATTATTTTTAAGTTGTTGACTTAAAATATACTTTAAGTATTAAAGTTGTTTGGTAAAGTTAATTTAAATTTTATTCTAAATAATCAAATTGACATATTTATATTTTTATAATTTTAACTAATATTTATATTTTCACTAATATTAAATAATAAATTTATTTGTTAAACATTCACATTTAAAAGATTGTAGCAGCGTAAGATCACTACGAAAAAATTTCCTATAAAAGATGAATTGTGAATGTAAAGTCATAGTTGTAAAATATATTTTCTTTAAACACGAATAAATGAGGTAAAAATGATTTGAGATTAAGAATAAGTTAATTATTTTGATTTAATACTTACAGTTATTTTTTACTTTAAGTTGTGATATTAAGTTATTTTACCACACATATTTAATTTATTTAATGACTTGGATTAAGTCATTAAGTCATATTAAGTCATTAAGTTGATTTACCAAACTACATGTTATTCTTTTTTTATCTATGACAAATCTAATTTTTCTCAATATTACACATGTTATTTTTTCTTTATTTATGACAAAATCTAATTTTTCTCAATATTACACAGAGGAGTACTATTATGTAAATTTGCATTAATTTTCAAGTAATTTCTAAGATAAAACATATGCTAGGATAGGAATAAATTGACAAAAATATCAAATTACTAATTCTAATCGAACTTTACATTGAGAATTGATGTTGATGAACTAAATTGACTGAAATATCAAATTACCAATCCTAATTGAACATTATATCAGGAATTGGAAATATCAAATTACCAATCTGTTACATTCTGGAAATTCATTTCAGGAAATACAATTTTCATTCCCGAGTATAGATGTTGAAGAACTAGAAGATCCAACAAATCATATGGAAAATTATAATGGGTACCAAAATTCAAGCCAGGGCTCCTACTAGCTACATTGTAACTCAAGCCATGAACAAACTCATGTTAATTCTCATGCTCTATATCAGCCATGAAATAAATTCGTGTTTCCATACTTCAGCAGCTCATGTTGTCAATGCTCTATCAGTGTTTCCCTTCTTTCCTTTACACTTCTAACTTAATTCCAACTCAGTTCCTCATCATATGAGAACTTTTATATCAATAAGAAAATCTTGAGATAAGTTCACATCTTCAAGAAACTCTAAACAAAATGAATTGTAACTAAATTTAAGAATTTAAGACATTACAACTGTTTGTAAACTCTAAGCAAAAACTATCCCAAAATATGATACGTAACTATACCACACACGGTATGCTATATAGTATGTTGATGACAGCATCAAATCCACAATTGAAACAAGTAAAAGATCTCAAAATTGAATACAGCTGGGTTTTAATAGATAGAATCCATTCTAGACTCATATATCTATTCCTTGAGTTAGACACAATAACCTTGTATAGAGAACTCAAGATTAGTTTATAGCAGCTCTTAACTTGGGTTCTCTTTCAGGAGTGCTTTTTCCTGCTCAAGAGGAAGGGATGGTCGCTTCTTCTTCAGAATTTTACCTCAGTCAAGCTTAGGCCACTACAAACAATAGCTTTAGAGGACTTGGCTTCACTAAAAGCCTCCTTTAAATGGATGGGTTCTCTTTCACTAATGCTTTCCTTGCTTGAAAGGAATGGAGGGTAGCTTTCTCTCCAGATTTTTACCTAGCTCGTCTAATGCCACTACTAAAGATAGCTTTAGAGGACTCAACTTCAATAGACGGCTCTTTTAAAGGTGTAGAAGGCAAAATTGGAAACTCCCTCAACATTGACATCAAGTATTGCAAGAAAATTTGTTATCCACTTGGCTGGACCTGGTTAATACAACAAAAACCTCTGAAGAAGGATACCCAAACACCAATGTGCTTCTCAAATGAAGGTGAACCTCCTTCAACAGAGGTCTGAGTCAAATACCTAGTGTTGTGTATGTTAGGGTAGGATAGTTGGTTGGGGGCTGTTACAGTACCTACAAAGGTTTGAGCATTTGGCCCATGCCAACATTGTAGCAGTAAAAAGGGTGCATAGTCCATCCTTGTGTCTGAACCCACTAAGGTCAAAGTCCATTCGATGATCTTGTGATCTTTGCCCCCAAACAACTGAAGTGGGAAGTCATGTTGTGCTGCATCCACCTCTCTCTTCCCACATTCCCCTACTCTTGGTGGGATGTGCAATAGTTATGCAAGAGTAGGATTGAAAATGCAAGAAATTCAGGGATGGAGAGAACCATGAGGGATAATTATTTTAGTGTCACAGAGAGTAGTTGATGCATACTCTAGATAAAGTCAAGCTTTGGGATACTTTCCACCCAGTTTATGAATTTCAACTTCAAAAGTTCAAGAAGGTCGATATTTGAGACTTGACTTGGACTCACTCCAGGAACATGGATTGTACATAATAAAAATCTACCTTTGGATTTCCTGTCTTTTATTGTTCTTTCTTGAAAACTAGAATTCCTTTCTCACTGTTGGATTTGTAGCCTAACCATAAACCAGAATCCATATTAAGGTGTAACCAAGTCTAACAAACTCAAAGATCCCTTAAGGGGTGGACAGAGGGAGCTGGTTTATATCTTTTATGTGTTAAAAATCTTAGAATTCAATTCCTTTTCTAATGGAAATAATTCTTAGCACGAAAACAGGGGCAAAATTAATAAATGAACACTTAGGTATCCTTTTATCTCTAGCATGATTTCCTAATACATGGAAGCATTCAAGAACGTTGTGCACTAAAATCTACAGGAAAATTTCCTACTTTTGTGTTTCTTCTGCATTATTCAATCAGGAATGAAAAGGGAAATCTTGAAAATATGAACTTGTAATTGTAACAAACATGTAGTATGCCATAAAGAATATAATAAAGAGATTCAACCCCATTTGGATTTCGGCTGCTGGAAAATATGACCCAAAAAAAAATTTCTGAGAAACTGATATTGTTTTTAACGTTCCGAAAACCAAATGGAGTGTTAAGAATTCAGAAAAATAAGAAAATTCAATAGGGTCTGATCCTATTGCTAATCATTAGGGAATCGACCTGGATGAACACAGGGGAAACCTCCTTGTCTGCCAAGACGGCTCAATTCTTCTGGTGCTTCACCAGGAACCAAGAAAGGTAAAACCGATATAAAGAGCAACCATCTCTTACGATGCCTGCAAGGGTGACCATCTGGGGTACTGGTAGGGGGTATTATTGGGCAGTTCCAATTTTACATGGATTGATAAGCCCCAGCCAGTTTTTGGGTTTCAAATTTGCTGCAATTAAAAACATGTTCCGGTCAGTAAAGAGTAAATCTGTGGTCGCATAAATCCATTTTTAACAAATGGTGGTTTGATGTACGACAGAATTTTTATATTTATTTATAGGATCACTTTTTCTTATGTATAATCACTCTTCCATATATTCATGTGATAACAATGATGGTAATGTTATGCAACCCAACGTGTCTTTGATTTCTTCTATGTTCTCTTTTTTTTACCTTATATAAGAAAAATAATTGAAATAGAGTTAAGAATAACCGATACGGTTTGATGAGACAAGACATGTATTTTAAAATCGATATCATGTTTCTACGTTTGGTACCAACGGTAGTTGTTCCAAGAAACAATCTTAATCGACTTGCAACAATGTCTACTCTATGGACATATATCCATAAGAAGACAATGAATAATCCATGCACGATCTAATTGCTCAAAAAGTATGAAGACTCGAGAACAAAAATAACATTATGGAATTTTGAATACCATGAGTTATGTGGAAGAAGAGAAAAATTGTGACTATCGTCGGAATCTCAATACCTTAAAACCATCAATTTCATAAAAGTTGCAAAATCTAAACCAATGATTGAAAAGGCAAAAGTCAATAATTATATTAGACTTATACAACACTAAAAGTATAATGTCCGAAAGCTAACTCTTCCATTTTAATAAAAGGAAGTTTTAAAGTTTTATATTATATATTTATAATCCTACATTTCCCCCACAAAGGTTTTAAACTTCAAAAATAATAATAAAAGAGGTAAAGAAAAATGAATAAGCATCTTCATAATATACAATAGGTATAGATGTGGTCCAGACTTGAACTTATGCTTAGTATTGACAATTCCATTTGAGGATTTGTATTGAATTATGATTTGATCTAAATCCTTGTGCTAAACTTTAACATGTCACACATTAGTATTGATACGAGACTAGACTTAAAGCAAGTTAGTACTATATTACTATTAATGATCATACATTGGCATCTTGATTCTCATGAGAGTGGATTAAAATATCGCGATATCGGCGATCAACACGTGTTGACTGATTCAAAGCTCAAAAATGGGTTGTTGTGCTGCTATGGGAGTTGAACCCCCCAACCAAAAGGTTGGGGACAACATCCACTTAGCATTGGAGCAAGTTTGCCCTTTTTTAATTATCATGCACTATATATATATATTAAAAAGTGTTCATATACACAAAATATTAAAACAATCCTTTAAACAACAAATTAATTATAATTATTTTTTAAGTAAATAAAAAAATTCATTTAATTAAGTAGCAAAAAGTTTTTAATATCATTAATACATTAATTAAATATTAAAAAATTATACATTTATTATCATTTAATACAATTAAATTAAATATATCATAATTTTAATATTAAATATATTTTAAAATTAAACATATTATAATCAAATATCCCAATATTATTATTGAATAATATTTGATGTAATTTAATAATCAATGTACATATATGTGAAACCAAGGTTTGGTTAATCTCGGTTTTGATGATAACAAAACATTGTTTAGAACTAATGATTATATTTTAAGTGTGATTAGGCAAGATGATTTCAAAAGTGGCAATTACAAAAACATATCAAGCCAAAGAGAAATCATGAAGAAGAAGATCACCTCAAAGAGAAGAGTTTTTCAAGACCAGAGCTTCTTAAGTCTCTTTGTAAGGTTGTTAGTGCACTAGGATTTCCATGCATTATTTTCCTTACTTATGCACCTAAATCATCCAAGAGTTATTTTGTTTTAAATATTTTTAAAATTGGATGATTTCATGTTTTCAACTAAAACCTTGTGTTAAATGTTGTTTCAAACTTGTTTAAAAGGTTATAAGTTGGAAAAGTTAGTTGTTGAGCAAAAAACGGCTCAATTGGCTAAATCGGGTGAAGGGGATGAACAGTAACCGGTCGACCCCTAGCTCAACCGGTTGAGGGTATGAACAGTACCGGTTGACCCATGAACGGTACCCGGTCGACCGGTTCAAAATTTTCTCTCTCTTCCAGAATGCTTGTTCAACCGGTCAAGGTTGAACCTCAACCGGTTGAGGTCCGGTCGAGGTCCGGTTGAGGTCCGGTCGAGGTCCGGTCGAGGCCTAACGGTCACCTGCCAACATTAAATGCTAACGGCTAGTCAACCGGTCGACCCATAGCTCGACCGGTCGAACCTCCAACGGCTAGTTTAGCTTTTTTCTTCTATAAAAAGGCTTCAATCTTCATTGTTTCATGAGCTTAACCTTCCCAAATCATTCTTAATTATATTTGAGCCTTAGAAGAGTGTTTTTGAGTGCACCATTGTTTCATAACTTGCATATCTTTAGTGCACCATTCAATCCTAGTTTTTCTTGTATCATTTGAGCTTAAAGCTAATATTAGGATTTTGTGAGATCAATCATTTGTAAACCTTGAGAGGAAGTTTCAAGAGTGGGATATCTCTTGAGAATTGTAAAGGGTGCTTGGAAGCCAAAAGTCCAAGAGGGTGAATTGGAACCATAATCCAATTGTAAAGAGATTGGAATCTTGGTTGAAGCTTCAAGATAGTGGAACCCTCACTCGGTTAGGAGGTTGAGGAGAGTGGACGTAGGCAAGGAAGTGTCGAACCACTATAAACTCTCGTGTTTGCACTCTCTCTTCCCTAACTCTTTTAATTTATATGCAATTGTCTTTATTTTGCTTATCATATACTTGCATATAAATTGTCTCTTATTTTTACATAGTTTAAATTTAAAAAAAGAGACCATCACCCTATTCACCCCCCCTCTAGGGTGATTATCATAGGTTGGATTAGCCTCAAATTCCCAACAATATATATATATATATATATATATATATATATATATATATATATATATATATATATATATATATATATATATATATTAATTTCTTTAACAAAACAACTTTAAAATGTCTATTATACTTTTAATTTCATTTATAAGAGCTTTGTTTTATATTTTTATAATTTTTTATCAATTTTAGATCAATCAATATTTTATATCAAAATATTCGTCAATATATCTCTGATATATCCGTAAAATCGAGCTATCGATATATCCATGATTACCGATATTTTTATCCTTGTTTATAACATCACATCAAAAGCACAATCATCGTACGGATGAGGAGGAGACTCTCTCTTGAAAAGTAGTGCTACCAAGCCATGCAATATAGATAGTTTCCACTTCTCAAATCTTTTTCATGGTATCTCCAATCACAAAGGTTATGTTACCTCTCTTAAGAACTTAAGCCTCATCCCTTGATGATTCTAGGACAATATTCCTAAAAAGACTCTTTAATCAATTGACCAAAAGACATTTTTTTTTCTTTTTTAAATCTTAACAAAATTTCAGGATATCACATTTTTACTCAAAAAAAAATTCACTAACTTGTATCTCACTTGTATGTTTCCATTCATCTTCTTGCTAGACTAATTCACCAAATCTATTGTAGTTTTACTATGACAATGCACAAATATTACAAGTATGGACTTACTCACTAAAGGGATATCTAATAACAATTTTTTTTAATCCATTTAGCCTTAATGCATATTGTGTCTAGTGCAATTAACCGGGATTCCATTGTGCTTTTTGTTATTATTATTTGTTTCCTAGATCCTCAAGAAATAGCAACACCTCCTAATGGGAAAATGTATCATATAATGGATTTTACATCTAAATTATCAGTTATCCAATTTGCATCACTATATCGTTGCACTACACTAGGAATCCTTTATAACACAAAAAATAATCTAAAATTCCTCTAAGAAACTTAAAAGACTCTTTAAACCAATCCAATGTTCTTTACTTAGGAGTATACTTGCTTAGTCTCCTAACCGCATGTGCTATGTTAAGTCTAGTCTTATTTGTAATATACAATACAAACCCAATTGTTTGAGAGTACTTCAATTGTGATATTGGTTCTCCAACATTATTTTTCAAATATATTATAACCATAAAATATGAATACTAATTTATTATCAAAATAACTAAATTTTCTTAATATCTTTTCAATGACACTTGATTCATCCAAAGTTATACCCTCAAATGTTCTTTAAAATCTCATTCCTAATATTGTCTTTCTTAAATCCTTCATCTCAAAGTTCTTAAATAAATAATCTTTCTTGTCATTCACTATTTCCATATTAGTTCCAAAAATTATAATAGCATCCACATAAAGAAAAAAGTATGTTACATTCTTTTTGATTCATTGTATAATACATATATTTATCATATCACTAAATCTTAAACCCATAATCTACAATGATCTTATCAAAGTTTTCATACTCCTATTTAGGAGCTCGCTTAAGACCATGTAATAACTTCATTAGTTTAAAAACCTTAAATTATATTTTGTTCCCAGAAAGCACTCAAAAAAGGGGAAAAAATTATTGTCTTATATCTTATTTGAATATGAAAAATATAAAAGAAAAATAAATAAAATGATTTTAAGTAACATATATAAATAATTAATTGACTTTGTATTTATTTTTTATCTTTCTCTCTATTTTTTTAAATTTTCAAATTTTGTGGAAACCAAATATCTTTGCAATAACTCTCGAGTGTTCTCGTTGTTTTGATAGCCGGTACGTAAACCTTTTGAGTTGCAGCTCTTGGGTCTGCTAGGAGTAGCCTCAGCAGAATAAAAACTCTTGCTTACTCTCTCACTCTCTCCTTGTCATCAGTCATCACCAACTACATCCCTTGTTTAAGTTTCCTTATAGAGCATGAAATAGAGAACATTTTGAAAAGGCAATTTGCCAAAGAAGAAATAGACAAATAAAATTTTGAAAATCATTGTAACTGCAAGAGTATGAGGCGCCTGAGCATTAGGCCAGGTTCAAAAATAAAGCTCCAAAAAAGCTTTCAAACCAGCTCATCGCTCAAACTCTTGGCACGAGTAATACCATTCGTATGCAGTCAATGAGGAAAGTTATAAGACAACCACAAGGGACAAATATATATTAACACTCAAATGTGCTTCCATGTCCAAGATTTTTGGCAGTTTCCTTGTTTGACATTCATATATATAATGTATGTCAAACATGCACTACTGTGTCCAGACTGCACGCCATACCACATATCAGAAGCTACCTGAAACTCCTTGTGCATGATCACAATATTCTCAACAGTTCAAATGATTTATGTTCGTTACAACAGGTCTTGGAGATATGACCTTTAGTAAATCTCCAGCCAACTACAAGGGGTTTAGTATCGGTACTTGGTGGAGTAGTCTTTGGGTGCAATAACCAGACCACGACCCTTCCTCGCCCCACGGTAAACTGTCTCAACAATGTCAATGAACTCTTGCTTGTCCTTGAGGGCCCAGTTGATCTTGTTGTTGTTTCCAGTGCCAAGATCAATCATAATGTGCTTGTTCCTGAAGAAGAACATGACTGTGGATGGGTCATAAAGCTCGTACATTGTGTTGAAATCAGGCACCTCTGTGATGTCTACCAGGTATATTACAGCAAAGTTCTTTATCGTCTCAGCAACTGAAGCCAGAACTTCATCCATCTGAATTTCCAAAACAAGATAGTTAATTTGCCAGCATAAGAACTAAACTAAGTTTCAAACAGTCAGCTTCCATATTAAGAGAGGAGAAAATTCAACAAAAAGTCATCAATAATCTATATTACCAAAACAGAGATGAACAATAGTGACTAGGCAAAGTTCTGTTCGGTTTAAAAGCATTTGCCACTAGCAAAGGAAAAGCTGTGCCGAAACCTGGAAAGCTCCAATTAAAATATCGATATATTTCTCTCTCTCTCTCTCTATATATATATATATACATGTACAAGTTTTTCTTTTATAAGAAAAAAATACTACCAAACAAGATTAATGATATTAACTTGCAGATAATAAAAATCATCAGCTTATCTAGCTGCCATTAGGGAAGGCATTCATAACATTAATGTACTTATAACCTGAAAAGAAATATTGAGAGCAAATCGTTGAACTTTTAGTAATAACAGTAAAGCTGATCATATGGTGCTACATAGTGGAGAACAACTTTGTAACTAAAACGAGAATTTAGGCTATGTTCAATTCATGGAAAATTTGAAGGAAAATACAAGGAAAAGAAAATAGAGAGAAAAAGTAGAAAAAAAAAAGTGAAGAAAAATAATAAATAAATTCAAAATCAATAAATTTCAAGATGCTATTTTAAACTCATTTCACTTATTTTAACACTTTTATATAAAAATTAAATAATTTAAAAATACATAAATATTTTACTAATTTTAAATTATATCTGCTTTTCTTTTATATTCTCCATAATACAATCAAACATGAGAAACTGATTTTTCTTAACATTTTTTTTCCTTAGTGCTTTCTGGGAACCAAATATAACTTTAACTTTCAATTCCCATCAACAACCTTCCCTCCTCACCTTCACAGGACTTCACCCCCACCCCCCCAAAGTGGAAACCCACTAGCCCACTTCGCAAGGATTACAAAGAAGCACAAACTCAACCTCACACCTGTTCTTGAGCAGGAGTACCTGCCAGATGGGTTGCCCATAGGGACAAAGCCTGAGCTTCAATTCCACTGACCCTAATAAGCCTAGAGGCTTTCTATATGTAAACATACTGTGTAAACTTAGTAGGAAATGGATTGGCTAAATTACAAACAAACTAAACTCATTTGCAGAGTAACATATGACTAAAATGAAAATGCTTCTCTTACCTCCTTCCTTTCATCACTTTCTTAGGTGGTAGGTGGTAATCAGATGGAAAAAAAAAACCTATCTATCTCTCTGTGTGTGTATATATATATATATAAGCACCACTTGTCCCCTCATTAAGGTGGTAAAAAGGATGATTAAGTGGTGAAAAGATTAACAATGCACATGACTAAAAATAAGTATTGGCCTCATCCACTCAAAAGTTCTGGTTAGACATCTCAAGTGCAAACAAATTCTTAAAGCAAACATAAAGAAAACTTTACCAAGAATAAAATTTTAAATCATGCATGCCTTTTACCAATCTTTTTGCAAGGTAAATTGAATGGTAAGATCAATTTGCTTGATTTAACTATCACTATGCTCATTTTGCATGAACTTGTGAGTTCAAGCATCTGCAAGAACAAGGTCCATGCTATGTTAAAGGAGAGATAGGATCTAAATCACATAGACTAGGTAATTGACTTGTCTTTGAAACATTTTATGTGGATGAATTGGCCTATTGCATCCACTATCTGCTGGGGCCTAGATCAAGCTTATCCCATAACTCGGATAAAAGAATTAGTTGAACTTAATACTCAATTCTAGTGAGGTTCTGTATCCCTTCCTTTTTTTGGCTGTTAACTTAGACTACTGAGTTAGATACTCTTCAAGTAGTTCCAACCTTCCACACAGCTTCCTAAAGGCCTAATTAGCAACATATTCATGACAAAGTAAATCTGCTTCCCTTGAAAATTCTTAATTCATAAGTTGTATACTTATGTCACTACAAACAGTAACTCGAGCAAAAAATAGATTCAAGTAGTGTTTGCATTGTACTCCTAATAGTGCTGATTGATGAGGAAGGATCTTCTATTCATACCAGTATGCCACTCAATGTTAAACTTCAAGCCCAAAACAAGGTAGGAAACTTGACATGGGGAGTGCCAGGAAAAGGGAAAGGGGAAGACAAACTTGAAAGAAATTTAAGTTTAGCATAGGAGTTGTTCCTTATGAGGAACAGAAAAGATTGGACCATGAAATTCAAATTCATTTTCCAAATAGCTTCAAGGACAAAATGAGTGAGAAAGTACACAACAAATCAGTTTGCATGGCCATAGCAAAAGAACCAAGGCTTGGGATGTCTATACACAGCCAAACAGCTAGTTGACATGAACCAGGACAATACTTTTGGCCAGTGTTTTAAAAGGCTAACCTCAAGGTGAGGCTATACAAATTAGTCTTGTGGTTATAACCTTACTATAGGGCAATCGAGGCTAAAGTTTCAACTTGTTGAGGCTTACAATCTTGAGCTATAGCCTTGAAGCTATTGAGGCTTAGTCCAAATATTCAAAGGGTTTTGATTGGTTTAAGACCCCTATGGGCTATTCGTATATATTTTGTAAGAGGCTTAGGCCTCAATATTCAATAGTTTTGATGAGTTGTACTTCGTGAGGTTTTGACATAGATTTATAAGTTTTGTCTTAAATCCAAGGGTAAGGTTAAACCTTTTACAAAGTAACAGCTTAGTTGGCTACCAATTAACATGTTGATAAAAGAGGGATAAAAGCTATTGAGAAAAAGAAACAAATTTCCCACTGTAAGCCTATAATGACTAAGTTCACACAAGACATATACAATGAGCACCAAAGAGCGCAACCAAAAAAAGAGAACACAAAAAGCAACCCCCTCTCTTAACAAGAACCAACCAATCTACAAATTATTTAAAGACATATAGTCTTTATGTATCTACAGTTTTACCAACTAAAACAAATTTCTAAGAAAAGAGCTTTTCAAAGCTTGATCCAAATGCTCCTCATTGTCAAATGCCTTTTGATTCCTTTCTTTCCATACAATCCAAAAGATGCACAATGGAGCCACTCTCTAAACCTTCCTGCATCATTTACCTGCAAACGATCCATGCCACCTTAAGAGAGTTTAACGACAGAAGCTTGCACTCAAAGAACTCCAACCTAAGCAAAAAGCAACTGCCAAAGGACCCTAACCTTGGCACGATGAAGACAGATGTGATCTATGGATTCTTTCCCAACTTACAAAGAAAACATCTCTTGACAAGAGACCACCCTCTAAGAAGCTATATAGGGTCAACACCTTTCCCTAACTAGCCTCCCAAGTGAAAAAAAATGCTTTACAAGACACCCATCTTCTCCGACCTACAACCTCATCCAAATTTAACTCTGACAAAGCACCAAACACCTCTAAGAACAAATCCTCAAACTTTTCTATGTCCTACCCCTCTAAAACTTTAAAATCTAGACCATTGATGCTACGTCTCCACTTTTTTGGATGAAACAATAGAATCTGGTAGGCCTTTGCCACCCCTTCATTTATCTTATTCTCCCCAAGAGCCAAGCCCCATTAATTTTAATCCTAGCCATACAATTCCTTCTTCTATGAGCATTAGCCATTTTATTGAAGAACTAAGTATTTTTGCCCCCTCCTTAAACCATACCTTCCTAGATTTCGACCTCCACAAGGTTTCTTCAAAAAGAGCCCACTTGCTCTATTCCTCTATAGCTGTCCTTCTCGCCTCATTCACCTTGTGAGAAAGGCCACCCTCCCTCTCCTTTGAATCCCAAAATCCTATCTCATTGAAAGTCGTCTCCTTCCATGGTGAGACATTACCAAACACATTTTTATTCCAAATTTCCAAATCAGATTTCAACACCTCCAGTTTCACAGCCACAATGAAGCTATAAGAAGCTCTAAAGTTGTAACCCATCCACCACCCTTATAAAGATCTTTGAAATCCTCCACCTTCAGCCACATATATCTAAAAGGGCTAGTGACATTTCTTAGTTGTAACGGTTGAGCTCATCTATAATAATTATTTTACTACTAATAGATAAATGAAAACACTACTATAATTGATCGATGAAGAAGAAGAATGGATACACATTAACACTGATGAGAAGGATAATAAAGTAATTAGATGTGTTTATGATTCCTAGGATGATCCTAAATATAATAGTGGCATCTAGTGCTAAAGATTATTTGTTGAAGCCATGAGACAAAATTGGATTTTAGAAGAGAACAAAAGTAACTAAATTAGAAAATATCGACAATGACAAACAATTATTCTGGTTATTGCAAATTGTATGATTTTCTTATTGTTCAATTTTTATTATTATTCAATTTTCATGTCATTTTATTAGTTTTTTCCTTTTTTAAAAATATTTTTCTTTCCTTTTTCATCATTTATTTATTTATTTGTTTAAGTTGAGGCTTACACCTTGTTGCACCTCAAGGTTTATGCCTCACCTCATTTGAGCAAACAGCCTCAAAGGTATCTGACAAGTACCCAAAAATAAATGTATGTACACGTCATGCCTAGATCAAATGTAAAGTGTAAGGAGAAATGGTCATACTATGTAAGACATCTTTCATGCTAAGAAACTATCCAATGGCTGAATAATATGATTTTGCTAAATGAACCAAGTTGATCCAAAAGGTATGAAAACTTTGAAATAGAGAATGGAACTCAGCATACATGGACTTCCTGGACAATAATTACGTCTCTTACTACCGTCAAGGAACTCTTATAGCAGAGATGTGGGCATCAATATGATGGAGCATTGACATTAGCAACAAGAACATGGCAATAAGTGACACAATATCTCAGAGCTGAAATTAGTTATAGAATGGCTTGTATATCTTCCATGTTACGCAAGAAAAATGAGCAATCACTCATAAATGGCATAACACGTAAGCAGCCATAGATTATCTAGGAGGCAAAACCATAGATAATGATATGTATTATAGAGAAAATATAAACAGTAAACAATATGAGAAATATGTTTTTTTTTTATAATGACAATGGAATTAATTTTTCTTGTTTGGAGGATGCTAAGTCTCACCAAAGCCTGGGTTAAAATTAGAAGGACTGAAAATATCAGTTCAGTCAAATTCTCTCATAGGGAGGTTGCTTTTGCATCTCCATCACTCTTTCCAGAGGATTGATCACAGAAAAAAGAGAGTGACTAGTCCCTAATTTATTTGAGAAATTAGGCAAATGCAGACACTTCTGCTCAGGAATGGGAAGGTCTCCGTGTCAGGCCAGCGATTTTCCATGTTGCCAAGAAAGGAAATTCAGCCAACAAAAAGGCCAAAATTTTGCCAACCAAATTGCAAACTGAACCATAATTTCCAGAACACGTTACTCGAATTTGATCCCAACGATCCTAAATACTATCAGAACTACGAAACAGAGGAGCGTAACAATATGCACATCAAAGGTGTTGGGCCAAAGTCCTGAATTTAGCTCAAACTAGACTACATATCAAAGCTAGAAGCAAACCCAAAACATTAGGCCCAGAAAAATTGAAACTTACCATATAAAACCAATCAAAGATCCAAAACGCCAAAACAAATATTGTAACATGTTTACACCAAAATCCCCCGTCTTCTACCCATGTTTCTAAAACTAGTTACCATTTTAAGAAACCCAGGCCAACCATGCTTCAAGATTCACAACCCTAATTTTAATTCCGCATGCAAAAACAAGCAGATTGCCATGGAGAAACATCAGAATAGCAATTAAAAGAGTTTGTTTGGTTAGAATATAGGCTTGCATCAAAATCCCTAAGAAAATTGGAAAAAGAAGAAGAGATGGAAAAATTTGAAGAAGGCATAGCATTACCTGCATGCAAGTTTCGTCCCAATCGTGGCCGAACCGAATAACAACGAGGCGTTCTTCTTCGGCCAGAATGGCCTGATCGACGGCCCATCCAGAGTGAAGGTGCGGTAGCAGATACGACATCTCTCAGCTTATCCTCGACTCTCCTCTGCTTTCTCTCTTCACGCCTGAAACCTAGACCTAAAACCCCCAATTCGTAATATTCGAATGAAGTCTCGAGATGACTAGAACCTCCCACGCTTTGTGGTTAAAATTAAAATTTTTTATTTCTTAATATTTAGACAAACTTCGTGGATATAAGATTTTGAGTGGGAAAATAATAATAATATTATTATTATTATATAATATATTAAAGACTAAAATGTTTGTTGATTTTTTTCGCTTATCACTATAACGATAAAATTGATTTAAATAGTATTTTTAAAAAAAATTATATATGTATATATGAAATTTTTATTTTTGAAATTTAATTAAATAACATTCATAAAGTCATGTTTTTCTTAATTTTTCATTAATTTAACTTTGATTTTTTCTAATTTTTTATTTTTTATTTTGGAAATTTAATTCTTCTTAATTTAATGTTGGATTATTATTATTTTTTATTTTTATAATTTAATTAAATAACAACGGTCAAAATTTATAAATCATGAATTTATGTATATGTTTTTTTTTTAATTTTTTATTTATTTTCATATCAAATTATTAAAAAATTTATTTACACATCTGCATAAATTTCAAATATAAAATTTTTCAAGACAATTATTCTAGATGTTAAAGATATTTTCACATTTTTATTAAAATGAGGAAAAGGAATCGGATCTAGTCCACTTGCATGCTAAAAATAAAAAAACCAAACACCATCCAAATTTATAATATAAAATAGAGAGATGCCAATGTAGTCGAGTTTCTCCCATCACCATTGGTACCTTTGCCAGACGAAGATGATAGGTATGTCGTCGTGTTAGATTATTTGTTTATATTTATATTTATTTTAGGTCTATTGGGCTTTGGATATTTTTTGGGCCGGATAGGTAGGTTGTGATAGGTTGTTGGTTTTAATTTTTGGGCTTCGATGGACTAATGGTTTGTTAGGCTATATAGGGTTTTGGATTGGGCCATCCTGTATTGGATTGTTTAGTTGAATAAGGGTAATTTTGAGATTATTTAGTTGAGTAAGGGTATTTGGGAGAATTTATTTTTTAAACAAACATCTCACAGCTACATGGTACACTAAATTTTGCCAAGGCCTTCAAATTCCTCAGTGGATTTTCATATTCAGAGTAGTCAGAAATCAGAATTGACTGAAGGAAAATCCACTAACACACATTTGATCAACTTATTGAATAAACTATAAATTTTTTGTAAATGGGATGAAAACCTTCAACAATAAAAACTTTTCATCGGGATATATCTTTAGTAATGAAATGTTTTGGTCAGAAAATATATTCACAATTTTCATTCTTTATATTATAATTATACAATTTTTCATATTATCTAAACATGATCACAACATTATAAAGAAAAATTTTACTCTCAAACTTACTAATAAAATTCAAAATAAATATCACATAATTTCATTGACAATATATGTAAAACCCCAATAAGTAATCATAACAATAAATATGTGTACTAATAATTACTTAACAAAATAAAATATTAGTCTAACAAAATGTCACTAAAAAAATAACCACATCAGCATGGACAAATGGATAAGAAAGATCTATTATATGCATATTATAGAGGATCGTTCGTAGGACCTTAGCTTAATCATAGATGTCATAAGATCTCTTCAAAAATTATTGTTGATGTTGTTAATCTTACAGCTATAGTAGGACCTCCAAATAGTCGATTCCCTCTTATCGAGTACATGCAACTATTGTTGGGTCTCCGTAAGTAGCTAAGTCTCAATTAGTCCATGCTCCAACTCTACCTCAAGATGAGAAAATAATGGTTTGAATATAGTTAATGAAACTAGGTAAGAGTTAAAACCAAGAGTCTTGGCATATCCTCCTCTTTGCCTCAAAACTTTCTCACAAAATTTTGCCTCAATTATGCCATAATGTCCTCTACTATTGGTTGGGGTTGGACCTCTATCGTCTTCACCTACACTTGAAAAAGAAAAATATAGAAAAAAAAAACATAATAAGTGAGTAAATTAAAACTCCTAAACTTAATTTTAAGGAAGAAGCACGGTCATAATTAGCCAATTAATAAATTAAAATTCATATAGAAATTTTAGCATATTTCTTTAAATTTTTAGTCATTTCCAAAATTTTATGAATTATATATTCATTTTTCATCACATTGTAAATAATATTAAAATGCAATACTTTAAAATCACTTAAAATCTCAATCTCACTCAAACAAAATATCTAATGACAAGATTAGTAATGTTAGGAAATCATGGTTTATCACTACACCAAGTTAGAAAATATGGACCTACATTTACAAGCAGCAAAACTTTGTCCAATAAAGAATTTCACCAAGGAAAGTAAAAAAGATACCAAAACCGATGAAAGCCAACTCAACAAAAAGAAAATCAATATTATTCAAATTACAAGTAAATCCTAACTTTCTAAGTCAATATAAAGTGGGCAAATGATAGGAAATTGTGGACCCACGTTTTTCACGTGCATCCCCACTCGACAACCAGACTCACTTTTTTTATTTGATGAAAATTTGATTTTTTGAAAAATATTTCTAGTCGCCACTTATTTTAGTTTTTTTTTTAAGGAAAAACAAAATAAGAAAGAAAATTTTATATGACTCTTTATTTGAAAAATATATGTCTGCAAAAATCGAATTTAGATTTGAGAGTCAAATTACTTATTAGAAAGGTACGATGGTAAGTCATGGTATCCCTCCAAACTCGTATACGTATGACTCTACTAAACAAATTAAAGGAATTGTTACAATTAATTAATTAATCATGTATATCAAGAAAAATAATAACACAAACGAGTATGTACAAATCATGATAAAAAAAATCAAATTACAAGAATAGACAAAATAAATAATAAGAGAATTATGTTAAATGATTTATTGAACTTAATAAAAAAAAATATTAAATATATTAGTTTTCAACAAATTCCAAATGATTTTGAATTAATGATTTCAATTTTTTTTTATTTACAAAAAAAAAAGTCAATTTATTTTCTCAATTTCATATGTATTTAGTTTTCAAAAAAGTTATTTACACTTATTGTATCAAAAGAATTTATTATAAAATTTCAAGTTAGATACAAAAATTATTTTTACTTGATTTTACTAAAAATGAATGAATTTTTATAATTTTATTTAAAAAAATATTCCAATTTATTCTCATTTAAGAAAAGTGACTTATACAAATTATTAAAATATATATATATATAACTTTATTTGCAAAAAAATAATTAAAAAGAAAAAATTTAAATCCCCCATTTCTAAAAATTACTTTTAATCCCATTTTAATTAAGGAAAAAGAATTTATTTAAAAAATATATTTTTTGGACAATTTTTATTAAACAAAGAAATTGTTGGACAATTATTATTAAAAACAATTTTCTAGATTTTCCTAAAAACATTTTTCTAAATTTTTATAAAATAAAATGAAACTTTTTTTATTAAGAAAAAAAATGTTTTAGAATTATTATTTTATTAAAATATGTTTACTGAATTATTCCTCTTATTTAAATGAAATTTTTGGTTTATTCAATATTCAATTCTATACACAATAAATAAACATATAAAAACGAATTTCTACAAAAACCAATAAAAATAAAACTCAATAGTAGTGAGAAATAAAACTTGTATTCCAAACAAGCTTAGTTCGATATCTTCCTTCAACTTTTTGAGTTTCACTTTCTTCCATAAAATTTCATGTTTGACTTGTCATCAATCCATACTTGGCCAATAGAATTGTAGAATAGGCTCATGCAAAAACAAAAATAACTCAAATTTCATATTAATTCACCAAAGTTCAAAATATGAAAAATCAAAATAAATTCAATTAAACTTAAATTTAATATTTCATATTCCAACTCTAATTTAATACACAAACATAAATCCACAACTGAAATCAAATCAAATTTAATATGTAGAACCCATATGTAATAAAAAAAAACTAATAAATTTAATTAAACTCAATTAGATATCTAATATGCATACCCAAATCTCAAAGTCCAAACATATGACCCATAAACAAATATAAATGCACAAGTTTAATTTCAACAATAATTATTATTAAAATAAAAAGGAAATAAAAAAAATAAAAAAAACTTACAAAGTTTCGAATTTTGGAAAGATGATAAAGTGGTGGTGGAGATGGTTGGGAATGTGAGAATGAAATGAAGGGAAAAATAAGGTAATAAAAATGATAAAGTGGAAAAAATGGAAAATGGGAGAAAGAAAAGAAAGAAAATAAGAATAACATAATATAATAATAATATATAAACTAATAAAAATTAAGAATTAAATGATGAGTAGATTAAAAATATTAAATGTAATAAGGATTTAATTTTAAGGGTAAAATTGGATTAAAAAAATACTATAAAATAATATTATGATAAATTTTGGGATCTACAAAAACAAATTAATAAACTGTATTAGGTATATTATCAAATTTGTAAAAATTTTGAGACACAATAGAGAATTTATTAATTAGGTTTAAAAATTCATGGCATAAACTATATTGTCATAAGTTTGGTAATTTTCATTCAATCTCCATTTGTGACCAAAATATTTGGAAAATCTATTTTCAAGCAAAGAACATCTAGGAGAAAAATGTTGTAGTGAACTTGAAATATTTTATTTTATTCAAAATAAAGACTATAAACATCAACTTTGTTGCAACTTGCAATGATGAACACCAAGTATGTAACCAACTTGCAACTTGCAAGCTGACATAAACATTGAGGCCCTATCACTGGAAACCAAAATACCTAAACTAGAAAAACTCAAAGTATGTAGCATCCCAACTTTCACTAATTCATTTTGTCAAACACTTCATATGCATGTTAAAAATCACAACTAACCTTCAAGATTAAATGAACACCAAGCCCTCACTTCAAATTTGGATTTAGGGGAGTTAAAAACAACCTTGTACAAAAACTATATGCTTGCTTCCCTGTGCTCTGAAAGGCTCCAATGATTAGAAAATTATAGATTTATGTAAATATTTGAAATGTAAAAAGGAAATTTTTTTTACAGAACGATTTTATGTATGATAATGAAATTGAAATGGTTGCAAAGAATTTCATTTGACAAAAAAGGGATGATAATATAATTTTCTTAAAATATAAGTGATTAAAAAACATTTGTTCTAATTTTTTTAAGGGTCCATAATATCATACATTGTTTCTGAAATGTTACTCAACAATTCTTTCTAAAATTAACAATAAATTCCTTGAAGTCAATAAATTACCCTATGAATTGAGATAAGATTTCTTCTTTCTTTTAATGTTCACAACCAACTACAATTTATATTTTATATATTTTTAATATCTCAATTATATAATAATGTGGACCGTGTAAAACTTGCGTTCCCATGGCGAGACTCGTTTTTTTATTTGGTGAAAAATATGATTTTTAGAAAAGAATTGAAGTCGTCACTTATTTTTGTTTTATTTTTAAAGTGAAATAAAATAAGAAATAAAAACTTTAATTGTGACTGTAAAGAAAAAACAAGTTTGTGAAAAACTAAGGTGGTGTTTGTTTTTTTACTTAATTCTAAATAGAACCTTAATACTTAATAGTATTAAATATTAAGTTGTTTGTTTTTGTAGTATTTTATTTCTATTAAGTATTAAAAAGTAAAAAAAATCATTGTATTATTTTTTCTATTTAGAAAAAGCCACATATTTTGGCTTTTTCTATTTAGTAAAAAGTTTATAATAAGTCATGAAAAAGTAAAAAAAACAAATAATCTAATTTCTAAAACTAAATGGTTTTCAGCAAAAAGCTAAAAAAACAAACACCACTTAAGTCTAAGTTTGAGGGTCAGGTTATTTATTTGAAAGGTACAATAATGAACCATAATACCCCCTTAAGCCCATATACATATAGTATCTACTAAACAAATAAAAGAGAATTGTGACAATTAATTAATTAATAATGAATATAAAAAAAAATAATCACAAAAATAAGTATGTACAAGTCATGGTGAAAATTAATATACATAAAAATAATTATAAAATTTAATTATAAGAATACACAAAATAAATTACAAGAGGATTATACAAATTGATTTATTGAATTAATTAAAAGAAAGATATTTAAAAAATGATTTAAATAAAATTCAAGGATTTTGTTAAAAATAGAATTAATGATTTCAATTTAATTATTAAAAAAATTTCAATTTATTTATAAAAAAAAAACCCTTACATAGTTTCAAAATTTGAAAATATGAGAAAAAAAAAATGAGAATGAAATGAAGGAAAAATAAATAAAGTAAAATAAAATGGGCGAAGTGAGAAAGTGAGAGAAAGATAGGGAAATTGAAGAATGAGAGAGGGGAAAAAAAGGAGTCAAATCAGTTGGTAGTGGCTTGTCGATGAGGGGTTGATGCGTTTTTGGGAAAATAATAATAATAAAAGAAAAAGAAAAGTGAAAAAAAAAAAAAAAAAAAAAAAGGAGAATGAGAGGAAAACGATGGGATAAAAGAGGAGAAGGAAAAGAAGTCGTGGGGTAGGAGTGTGTGGGAGGAAGTGCAAGAGAAAATAAAGAAAAATAAAATATAATAATAATAAAATAATAAAAATTAAAAATTAAATGGTGATTGAGCAAAAATTATGATATGTAAGGATTTAATTTCAAGAGTAAAATTAGGTTAAAAAACAATGTAAAATAACATTAAGATGAATTTTCAAGTCAACAAATAGTTAATTAAATTTTATAAAAATAAAATGCTAGTGCAAGAAACAATAGCTTGAAATAGCTCTGACAAAATATAATATGAAAATAAATATTCTACGATCAAAATTGAATTATTTTTAAGAAGAAAAAAATACTAATTTCCAAAATTCTTATCCCATCTCCAAATTTTGAATAATAAAATTTATTTATTTTAAAAAATTAATCATTATTTAAAATTTTAAAAATCAATTTTTTTTTAACGAAAGTTAACACTCCTTAAAAATTTATATTTCAATCCCAATTTTGAAAAATACGTGAATGTTGTCATGTGATGTGGCATTGTGCCCACTTTGATTTTGGTTACTTTAATTAATTTTGATTGAAAAAAATATGCATTAATTTTTCAAAATTGATTTTCAGTTATTTGATAATATTAATTTTTTTTAAAAGTCACTTATTTTATTTTATTTATTCCCTAAGTAGTAAAGATCTATGTGATCTTAAATGTATCCTAATAGAGATTAGTGCCAAAAATTAAAATACTCATTGAGCCCAAAATATATGTATGCAGTATTGTTCATATTAATCATCTAAGGTAAATTAATTTTACTTGCAAATTAAACCTCCATCCGTACTTCTCTTCAAATCAATTGGACATTTACTTCTTAGGTAAACATTCATGATGTTGAATGACACCAAATCATAGGATTATAGATTACCCACAACCGAAATAAATTTAATCCACTTATATTATATCCAATAAAACAAAAATAGTATGGTATTCTTTATTTTTGGATAATAACATATTGACATTTGAATAAACTTATATTGTAGTATTTAATCCTACCTATCTTTAATTATTTTTATTATTTATATAAAATAATACAAATAAAATATTATAATATAGATACCAATTACTAAAATAGTATATTATTTTATTTTACAATACTACTACTATTATATAAAAAAATAAGAACATATTAATTAATAATTAAATAAATCATCTAATTAATGGTAGGTCCTAAAATTTGTTCAAGTTTTATTTTTATATTGTTTTGAGTCTAATTTCATCCTTAAATTTCAAATTTGATTAAGCCTCAATTTTTTGCCCCACCTATCATTTAATTCTCAATTTTTATTATTTTATTTTATATATTATTTTATTTATATATTATTATTATTTTCTTTTTCCTGTCGTCTCTCCTCTCTCCTCACTCCTCACTCCTATGCCTATGACCATACGTCCCAAAACCACCTGCTCCTCTCTCTCTCTTTTCTCATTTTTCATTTTCTTTTCCCACTCTTTTCCCCATTCTTCTTCCCTTTTTTCCTCCCTTCCACGCTGCCATCTCCAGGGATACACTGGAGCGCTCCTTTTGTCTTCCTCCTCTTCTCCCATCTTCCTCTCATTTATTTTTTTTCTTTTTTAACTCTTTATTTTCTTTTCTTTGTTTTATTATTATTATTATTATTATTATTTCCCCAAAAAAACCCATCAAACCCTCGTCGCCGTAGCAGGATCACCGGCCAGTCGCCACCAGCGAGTCACTGCCGGCCGGCGACCTCTTCCATTTTCCCTCACTTTCCCTCTATTTCTCATCTCACCCATTTCCCCATTTTATTATAATAATTATTATTTTTTTAAAAAAATTTCCTCTTTCTCTCCTCAATCCCACTGCCTTTTGTTTTTATTTCTCCTATGTCACCAAAAAATGTGTAAGTTTTTGTTTTTGTTTTTGTTTTCTTAATTTAATTTAATTTTCTTTATTTCAATATTCACTGTTTGTGGGATTTGTTAGTGTTGAATTAATATGAAATTTGTTGTTGAATTAATATGAAATTGAGGTTTGTTAATTAATATGAAATTTGAGTTTGTATATTGATGGTGAATTAATATAAAATTTGGGCTAATTTATTATTAGTGAATTAATTTGAAATTTGTTAATTTGGGTTAGATTAATTGGTAATTTATATAATTGTCCTCGTCAAGTTATTTAATTTGGACATTAATATTGTGACATATTTTAGGTGTTATTTTGGGCTTTGTATATTGAATTTGGTTTGATTTTGGTTATGGATGTAGGTTTGAATAATAAATTAGATTGAAATTATGAGATATTAAATTTAGACTTAATAAAATTTATTTTAATTTATTAAATTTTAAGTTTGATTGATTGTACTTATATTTTGATCATTAATTCAAAAAATTTGGATTGGGTTTATAACATTTGAGATATTTGTATTGGATTATATTTATTAATTTGAGTTACATACACTCACTTTACTCGTAGACTCTATCGAAAAGTGGCATAAAATTTCGTTGGCAAATTTTTAATTTTCATCACAAGAGTGTTTGCGCCAAACCAAGGGTGTTAAATTTTCGACCACATGTTTTAGTTATGAAAATTTGAAATTTGTAAGAAAGGTTCACAGAAAATTGTTATTAGGTAATTAAAAGTTACTAGACGATTTAATGAAAAAAATTTACTTTCTTAAGTAAATAAGCATGATGTTGAATGGCACCAAATCATAGGATTATAGCTTACCCATAATCGAAATAAATTCAATCCAACTATGTTATGGACAACCTTTATCCAATAAAACAAAAATTATATAACAACTATACAGTTGAATGACATCCAACTGTGTTTCCAATATTATTGATGCTCCACTATCATATCTCTACCCTACCATCCTGCCGTGACTTTCTACCAACAAGAAGGGATAAAGTTGTTCAGATTTCCAATCGCACATTTCATTTCTGTGAATGAAAACAAAATATTTCTTCACAAAGTAGGTCTCTATGATTGAAAAAAGCAAAACAAAACAAAATCATAAAATTTTATCATTTTAACAATGCTTGCATCAAATATTCCAAGACGAGAAATGACAAAATTTAATACAGGAGTGCGTGACTAACTAGTACCCTTTAGAGGGAAGTAGGTTAATGAGATACAAGAATAATATGCATCGCTGGATTGATGTTCCTACCACTTCAGATAGTCGAGAACTGGTTTATCTGAAACAGGTATGCACTTGACAAGCCAGCCGATTGGCCAGGATGCAGCTGCAACTCCAATGCATGCAACCCATTGTCCCCAATCCAACCTCTCTGTATCTGCAAATTTATTCAAAAATTCCACCATAACCACCTGAAGGATAATGGCTAGCCCAACGATCCCCAAAAACAACTTGTTCTTATGTATCCCCTCAAACACGTTCTTTTTCTCCAGCTCCCTTGCATTGAATTCATTGAAGACTTGGCATAGAACGGAAGTGTTGAATATCAGGGTGTCTTTCTCCTTATTCACGCCAAAGATTGATTGTCCTTTGAAATGTAGGGTCAAGAGTACGACTATCTGATACAGAGCTTGGGCTAAGAGATTCCTCCACATGATGTTGGTGATGAGTGGCTCAGCTCGACCCACAGGTGGCTTCTCCATGAGTTCCTTGGTGGGCCGGTCTGTTGCGAGAGCCAGAACACCTAATGTGTCCATGACCAAGTTCATCCATAGTAAGTGGAATGCTGTCAGTGGGACCTCAGCAGTTGAAGCTGCTGCCACACAGTTGATTACAAGGGCTGCAACATTCAATGTGAGCTGGAACTGGATGAATTTCTGAATGTTGTTATAAACACACCTTCCCCACCTCAAAACCGTGGCTACAGAAGCAAAATTATCATCCAAGATGATGATATCTGAGCTCTCCTTTGCCACTTCTGTGCCCTGAATACCCATGGAAAGTCCTATGTCAGCTTCTTGTAATGCCGGTGCATCATTCGTGCCATCACCTGTGACTGCGACCACATGGCCTTTCTTTTTCAAGCACTCTACCATAAGAAGTTTATCAAAGGGAGAGGATCCAGCCATCACAAGGATTTTATCGACGTGCTCCATTCTCTCTTCCTCGGTGTACTGCCGGAATACCTCACCTTCTACCACTGCTTCACTGTCCATTTCTTGACCTGGTCTTAATATTCCACATTCTGTGGCCATGGCTCTCGCAGTGAAAATATTGTCGCCAGTGATCATTTTAACATTCACTCCAGCATATTGGCAATCTTCCACAGCTTTTCTCACCCCTGGTCTACATGGGTCCTTTATTCCGACCAGTGCTATAAGGGTCAAGCTGTCTTCTTTTAGCTTTTGCAGGCCTTCCCCAATTTCCTGCTCTTCCTTTCGAATTTGTTTATGGGCAAAAGCCATGCAGCGGAGGCTGCTAGCTGCCGTGCCTTGAATTGTTTGCTCAAATGTCATCCTTTTACCATCATCCAGATCTTTCATGCTTCCAGAAGCGTCATAGTAACTGGAACACATTGCTAGTATCATCTCTGCCGCTCCCTTCCAGTGCGCGTGGATTGTGTTGTCAGCCTTCTTCCTTATTAAAATACCGCTCCTTTTCTTCTCCGAATTGAAAGCTTCAACATGAAGAATGGTGTAATTCTTCTTCATTCTCTCCATGTCCATACCAAGTTCCAGGACAGCCCAAGAAAGTATTGCTTTTTCAGTGGGACTACCAGAGAACTCGAATTTAGATGAGGAAGGCTCCCTATAAATGCTACCAGTCGTGTTCAAAGCAACTCCTTGTCGAATCAATTCGAGAAGATCTGTGGCAATTGAAGAGGCAGCTTCAATAGGTTGTTTGCCAAGCCAAAATTTTGTCACCTTCATCTGGTTCAGAGTGAGGGTACCTGTTTTGTCAGTACAAATGATGGTGGCGAAGCCCATGGTCTCACAGGCAGAGAGCTTCCGAACCATAACCTGGTCAGCCATCATTCTTTTCATTGAATAACCAAGAGTGAGTGTGACAGCCAACGGCAAGCCTTCTGGAATGGCAACAACCACAATGGTAATTGCGGCAGCAATGATTCCGACCACAGCATTCACTATGTCACCAGCCTTTGTCTTGCTGGCATTGAACTCTTGATTTCCATTCTCATCTTTTGTATTCCCTGTGAAGTAGCGAACCAGCAACAATACAAGAACTAGAAAAGCAGCTGCCAGACCAAACTTACCAATTGATGAAGTTAGCTTGTTAAGCCGAGCTTGTAAGGGTGTCTGTTCATTAGCGTCGTGGCTGATTGTGCTCATCATCTCACCCCACGTTGTGTTCATCCCAACAGACGTCACAAGCATTCGAGCATATCCATCAGCCACTTTGGTTCCAGAAAACAAAAATGGATTCAGGCTGGTGTTGACTTCCACATGATCATTCTCCCCTGTCATGCTTGATTCATCCACTTGTAATGAATGCCCATCCAAGAACAATCCATCAGCAGGAACTTGATCTCCAATCTTCAAGCAAACAACATCTCCAACAACAATCTCAAATATAGAAATCTGCTGAAGTCGCCCATGCCGGACAACATCAACCTGTATATTGTTGCTGGCCTTTGACAACTTATCAAATTGTCTGTTTTGTTTGAAGTTAATTACAGCAGAGACAGAAATGACTAGAAAGATAGCAAGAAAGATGCTTCCACCATCATACCACCCTTCCTTCACTCCATGCTCTTTAATCCCAAAACCGACAGAGAGTGTAGCACAAGCAAGAAGTACGAGAATGGTAAGATCCTTAAATGCTTCCACCACAAAGTGGAGGAAGCTTTTCGTAGGGGGCTTCTGGTATGTGTTTGAACCGAACTCCTCCTTCCTGCGAGCAACATCTTTAACGTCACCATGGATGCCATTTTTGATATCTGCTTTTAGAGCTTCAGCCACACCTTCAACTCCTCTAAGTTCAAGAAGCTGGTCCAAGTTTTTCTCCTTCACTAAAGCAGTGAGGCTTGTTTGATCAATGTCTGAGAAGCCAGAAGAGGGCTTAACATCGAGGACCACAAAAGGAGTATTAAGCAGGAGTTTCCTGCTCTTGTTTTTGTTGTTGGAGAGAGGATCGTTGAGAAGAGAGTGTAGGGCCCTGGAACAATATATAGTAGAAAAAGCCAAGTGCCATCTCTTGCTGGCTTTGCTGAGGGTGCTTGGCACATCGAGGACCACAAAAGGAGGAGTATTAAGCAGGAGTTTCCTGCTCTTGTTTTTGTTGTTGGAGAGAGGATCGTTGAGAAGAGAGTGTAGGGCCCTGAAACAATATATAGTAGCAAAAGCCGAGTGCCATCTCTTGCTGGCTTTGCTGAGGGTGCTTTGCACATCGAGTGAGGAGCCTATGCTACCTAAGTTGACAGGCAAAATATTGGGCATGATGTTCTCAAAAGACAAAAACGGGTAGCAAGACTGAAAGAAAATTGAAACAAGAGATGAATTTTGTTTTCAAAGCAGCACTAAGGCAAGACGGGACACTAATCAAGGCAAGAAAAAAAATGAAAAATGGAGCTCTAGTAATGGAGATTGCTTTGTTGTTGAAGAACAATAAAGTGACAATTTCTGAATGGATAGGTATCCTGGATGCTTCATATTTATATAGGCAAAGATTTGATTGCTCTCATACTCTTCTGCAAGATTCGATTGAAATTTTGGTTTGAAATTTCGGTTAGGGGGGACAGACACCATATTTTATTTCACACCTTATATTTCGGCGTTTTCAACGGAGGGATTTTTAGGGGATCTTTATTCTACCGCGAGGCGCCCGAGGGGGCTTTTTTTTGGGATTTGAACCCAAGCAAAAAGCTTCGGATTGAAGGTCGCTACCACCGGGTCAAGTTTAATATGCATGAACAACAAATATTTTAAAGTTCATTCTAAAAGGAATAAATAAATAAATAAATTCTAATTAGTTTATTTTAATGTTTATTTAATTAATGAATAAAAATATAAAAGTCATTATAATAATTTTCTTAATAAATCTTTTTTTATATATCATTTATATAATAATTAAATTTTAAAAATCATACATGATCATTTATTTTATATTAGTGATTATATATGAATTAAATAAATTATAGTTTTAATATTAAATATATCATCATTTATCTTATTAATTCTATTTTAAAATTTTACTATTATTTCACTTTTAAATTTTTTATATTTATCCTTTTAATTTTGAATGTTTTTATTTTAAAATATTAAAAATATAAATTTATTAAAAAAATACTAAATATATAAAAATAATAATAATGAACTTCTAATATTTTATAAATTAAAATTAATTTGATATGATAAATAATAAATTATATATTAAAACCAATATATCCATACTTATCGATATTTTTCTCATTAACTATATTTTTGTCGATTATACTTGCAAAATAATTTTAACATGTGTATTTTTTAGTTATTTTATTATTTTTTAGAGTTTTTGTTCCAAATATTTTTATGAATTTTGAATTATTTTTTTGTATATTTATATTAAAATATTCACGGATATTTTTTTAATATTTTCGATATATTCGTAAAATTTAAATACCAATATATCCGTATTTATTGATATTTCAAACGTCCCACTTAATTCATTGTATTGGTTCTTAGGGCATCGAACGTTGGTATGTAATTTGGCAACACCTTCCCAAAAATTAACTCGGGTTATTATACGCGGGGCCTTGAAATTTTTTATTCCCAAGAAAGACAACGTGTATCCGAGTGTATGAAAAAATATTTGAAGAAAATGAATTTAAAAAGATAATTAAAAAAATTTATTTATTTCTACCAGTCCAAAATTATTATGTTTTTTAAATTACCGTAATCTTGTAAAATATACTAGGATATTTATGTGGACAGTAAAGGGGGCTAATTATTCCAACCTCCATTTTAAAAGTAAATTTCAACTCTACTTTATAGGGCAACGACGATGAAGGTTTTATCATTAATCTTTTTTCTTTTTTTTATCCACAAATGTCAGGGTCAATCTAATCCAAACAATCAGTATACTGTACATGTAAGAAAATGTAAAAAAAAAAAACTTATATTTGTAAACAATGTTTTCAAATATATTACAAATAAATAAAAAAGAAAAAAGAAAAACACGTAAAAATCTATTCAGATTTATATATATTTTTAATAGTTTAATCCTGAGAAAATTAAGAAAAAAAAAATGTAAATAGACAAGTGGCAACGGCCAAAGAGTTTCATGTGCTTGTTGAGGAAATAAAAAATGCATGAAAATAAAAGCAATTGTATTGACTATTGAATAGGTCCACCTTCTAGTCATCATTTCATAGTGAGTCGGAAATGTTATATTATATTTTTCCTTTTTGGGTATCTTTCCTTTTTCCAAACCCTTCTTTTTGACCTTTTAGCAAGCGAAACCGTGTTAAAGGCTTAAAGCTGGGCAAGTAGCTAGAGCATATAACACGATGGAAGCAAACAAATCAGTTAAGGAAAGAAACCTGTACTCAAGTTTAGAAACAAGTGAAAAGTCCATTAGCAGGCCCCATTTGCCGACCGAATAAGCGATGGACCAATGAAACTACCCGTCACCGTTGGAAGTGAGCTCGAGTTTTGACCCAAAACAAAAAAAATTCATAAAATAAACTTGTTTTCAAAATCATTTTCAATCTAATGTGAATGTGTTTTGCCACGTAAACGACCCCGGAGAGATAATTAGAAACAAATGAAAAGTCCATTAACAGGCCCCATTTGTCGACCCAATAAAAAGGAGGGCAAAGCGATGGACCAATGAGATTACCTGTGACCGTTGGAAATGGAAGTTGAATTCTTTAGAATTAAAAGAACATATGGGCCCTCAAAAATCAGCACACGCCGTGTTTTTGGCGCCTGTCTTCGGACCCTCGTAAACGCGTAAACGCCACTTTTGACCCAAAATTTTACAATGAAAAGTGAAAACATAAAATAAACTTTTTTTAAAAATAATTTTCAATCTCACGATTTCTTTTCCACGCAAACTATCGCGTCATAAAACCATAATTAACTGCAATGGTTTTATTTTTTCATAATAGTTAAAAATCATAATCACTAACCATGATTTAAACTTTAAATTTAAAGTCAGAGTACTAACTACGGTTTTATATACCATTTACATATAATATATAAAAAATTATTAATTAATATAATAATTTATATTGTTTATTTTTTTCAAATAGACTTTCATAATTTATTTGTTTTAAATAAATATAATTCATTATATTTTAATAAAATTTAAAAAAATATTTTTATATCAAATTAAGAATGAATGCCATCCCTCTGCTTTCTTAGTATATCTGTTGCTCACTGAAGATCAGAAAATCTCTCTCGCACTCTTGTCGTATGTCTTTCTCTCATGCTCTCGTAGTAGTTAGTATATTTACTATTAAAGTATTCAGAGTTAGCACTCTTAGTCGGAAAAGAAAAAGTCCTTGGGCCTTCCCTTGTGGGCATCTAAGGTATAGTAATTCGACCTATTGCTCCGCATCCCCCCATCAGTTTACTATGAAGAGAAGAATCAAAAAGATCGATACTAGATTACCTAGTAGAAAAGATTTTAAAATCATCACAAACCTCCCTTTTTCTTTTCTTTTCTATTGCAATTTCTGGGTTATTATATGATGATTTTTGAACTTTTCATAAATAGAAATAGATAGACTAAAAACGACACTAATATATTATTATTTTTTAAATAATGACATAAATTTATTTAAATTTAAAATAATATAATATTTTTATTTAAAAAATTAAAGTTAAATATTTCAAATGAAACAACATCAAAGTACCATTTTATGACATGACAACTTATATGATACACTAAATTGAGTATTATTTTGAGGTCAAAAGCCCTTTTAAATAATTTTTATTGCTCTCGAGTTTGAACCTAAGCCAAAAGGGTTGGCTTGGGATGAATGGCAACAACCACCTGGACTGACTCACCCTTATTAAATGCATACAAAAGTTATCTTAAAAACCATTATTAAAAAAACATTTTAATAAATTAATTAATTTTACATATTTTATTTTAAATTTTATTTAATTGATTACTAAAAGTATAAAAAAAACATAATTTATATGATAATTAAATATTAAAAATCATATATAATTTTGAATGTTTTTATTTTAAAAAATTAAAAATATAAATTTATTCAAAATTTGCTAAAATATAAAAAAATAAAAATGAAGTTTTAATATTTTATATATAAATTAAAATTAATTTGTTAAGATAAACTATTAATATAATTTTTAATCATTTAAATAAATTATTGTTAATAGAAAAAATTGTCACTATAGATTTGTAACAAAATTTTAAAAATTAAATTTTAAATAAAATATTTTATATAAATCAATTTAAATTTTTATTTAAAATGTAATAAAACATGTTTTCATAAAAATATTTTTAAAATTTTAAAATAAATAAATAAAAATATATTAAAGGAATTTAAACTAATTTGTTTATAAAAATTTGATAAATATTATCATTAATTATATTTATCTCAATTACACTTATAAAATAACTTTAATATATATGTTTTTATTTATTTTATCATTTTTTAAAGTTTTTGAAGCATTTTCATGAATTTTGAACCATTTCTATTTAATCGATATTTTTGTCACAATATTCACCGATATTTCTCCGATATCCGTAAAATTCAAATACTGAGATATCCGTATTTACCGATATTTCAAACCTTAGATCATCACCAACCATATCCCTGCATGGTTTAATTTCCTGCTAGAGCATGAAATAGTACATTTAACCATCCCAATCGTTAAGAAGGCAATTTCTAAGAAATGAACAAATAAATTTTGAAAATCACTGTAACTGCAAGAGTATGAGGCGCCTGAGTATTAGGCAGGTTCAAAAAATAAAGCTCCAAAAAAGCTTTCAAACCAGCCCATCGCTCAAACTCTTGGCATGAGTAATACCATTCTTATGCAGTCAATGAAGAAAGTAATAAGACAACCACAAGGGACAAATATATATTAAGACCAAAATATGCTTCCATGTCCAAGATTTTAGGCAGTTCCCTTGTTTGACTTTCATATATCTAGTGTATGTCAAACTTGCACTACTGTGTCCGGACTGCAGGCCATACCACATATCAGAAGCTACCTGAAACTCCTTGTGCATGATCACAATATTCTCAACAGTTCAAATGATTTATGTTCGTTACAACAGGTCTTGGAGATATGACCTTTAGTAAATCTCCAGCCAACTACAGGGGGTTTAGCATCGGTACTCAGTGGAGTAGTCTTTGGGTGCAATGACCAGACCACGACCCTTCCTCGCCCCACAGTAAACTGTCTCAACAATGTCAATGAACTCTTGCTTGTCCTTGAGGGCCCAGTGATCTTGTTGTTGTTTCCAGTGCCAAGATCAATCATAATGTGCTTGTTCCTGAGAGAACATTACTGTGGATGGGTTATAAAGCTCATACATTGTGTTGAAATCAGGCACCTCTGTGATGTCTACCAGGTACATTACAGCAAAGTTCTTTATCGTCTCAGCAACTGAAGCCAGAACTTCACCCATCCGAATTTCCAAACAAGATAGTTAATTTGTCAGCGTAAGGAACTAACTTAAGTTTCAAACAGTCTGCTTCCAAATTAAGAGGGGAGAAAATTCAACAAGTCATCAATTATCTATATAACCAACACAGAGATGAACAATGGTGACCAGGCAAAGTTCTGTTCGGTTTAAAAGCATTTGCCACTAGCAGAAGGCAAAGCTGCGATGAAACCTGGAAAGCTCCAATTAAAATATCGATATGTCTCTTTCTATATAGATTTACATGTACAAGCTTTTCTTTTATAAGAAAAAAAATACTACCGAACAAGATTAATGGTATTAACTTGCAGATAAACAATAAAAATCATTAGCTTATCTAGCTGCCATTAGGGAAGGGATTCATAACATTAATATACTTATAACCTGAAAAGAAATATTGAGAGCAAATCACTTAACCTTTAGCAATAACAGTAAAGCTGATTATATGGTGTTACATAGTGGAGAATAGCTTGTAACTAAAAAGGAGAATTTAGGCCATGTTTGGTCCTCAGAAAAAATACAAGAAAAAAAAATAGAGAGGAAAAATAGAAAAAAAAAAAAGTAAAGAAAAATAATAAATTGATTCAAAATCAATAAATTATTTCTAGACACTATTTTAAATTCATTTCACTTATTTTAGAATTTCTATATAAATATTAAATAATTTGAAAATACATAAATTTTTAACTAAATTTAATTATATTTGATTTTCTTTAATATTTTTCATAATACAATTAAACATGAGAAAACTGTTTTTCTTATAATTTTTTTTCCTTAGTACTTTTTCCAGAAACCAAATGTAACTTTAACTTGCGGTTCCCATCCACAACCTTCCCTCCTCAACTTCATGGTACTTCAACCCCAACGTGGAAACCCACTAGCCCACTTCGCAAGGATCACAAAGAACCACAAACTCAACCCAGTACCTGTTCTTGAGCAGGAATACCTGCCAGCTGGGTTGCTCATAAGGAAAAAGCCTGAGCTTCAATTCCACTGACCCTAGTGAGCCTAGAGGCTTTCTATATGTAAACATAATGCTTAATTTATTAGAGTGTAATCTTAGTAGGAAATGGATTGGCTAAATTACAAGACAAACTAAACTCATTTGCAGAGTAGCATATGACTAAAACGAAAATACTTCTCTTACCGCATTCCTTTCACCACTTTCTTATGTGGTGGGTGGTAATCAGATGGAAATATATATATAAGCACCACTTGTCCCCTCATTAAGATGGTAAAAAGGATGATAAAGTGGTGTAAAGATTAACAATGCACATGACTCAAAATAAGTATTGGCCTTATCCACTCAAAAGTTCTGGTTAGACATCTCAAGTGCAAATAAATTCTTAAAGCAACATGTCACGCCCCAAGACCCACTCCAAGGGCGTGACGGTCATTTCACACTTTAAACCCGAAGGCTTACCGTGTAACCTGACCTAAACAATTATCTTGTAATTAGAAGTTACCAATTACCAAATACCTATTCAGAGTAGCGGAACAAAATCTAAAATCCTCAAAATTCAATTTCAAAACTAAAATATCCACTATCCAAAATCCATTGTCCAAATATTTGCAAACTTAAACAATTCAAGTATTAGAACAAATTTCAAAATCTCCAAAACTCAACTTTGATCTAACATAAAATTTGAAGGATCAATATCCAAATAACTCCCAAATACCAAAGGATCCAAATGAACATAACTAACAGTTAAACAAAATTCAACATAAAATCCTAAGTCAAATCCTAATGATGACCATTCCTTAGCCTAGCCATTACTCCTCACCCGAACTAGGAGTACCTGAAAAATTTTCAACAATTGGGAATGAGCTCACAGCCCAATAAGGAATATTAATGCTGTTCATGGATCAAATATTTTCATTTTAAATAGGAGATATCATATTTTTTCTCATCAAATATCAGAGTTTCAAAAATACCAATATATTCAAAATTCAACTAACCATTTTCATATCAAATTCAAACACTTTCACATAAGATTCAATCAAATCCATTCAATTTTCATTACTCTGGTTATCAAATATCAAATGTCCAATTAGGTGGGACTTTTCAAATGGGTGGCTAGCTTCAAATTGTTCCTGGTGGACGGAACCAAATACTACTAGTACTAGTAACCTCTAACCAAACCCCTAGAGGCTAGGGTCCAAATCAATTACATTTCCACCATGAAATGTAAAGGTCAACTATTATATCCCATTAACAAGGCCGAATAGTCAACTATTATATCCCGTTGACAAGGGTCAAATAAATCAGAGTGATGTTTTTGTTCAAGTATTCAAATTTACACAACATAATATCTTCATATTTTGTGTCATAAATAAAACAAAATAATCCAACCTAATATTTAGTGCAAAACAGTTTGATCCATGCATGGTAACAAAATATCATTTTCTTTTCCACAATTCAAAATAACATATAAAATAATTTAATTTTATAAATATTGCATTAACTTTCCTTACCTCAAAAAAAGTCCTTAAAAGCTTTGGAGAAAAATAATCCTGAAAATCTACTCTCCACCTAACAAATATAAGAGAAATAACCATTACTATTTATCTAAAATTACAGGTTTGTCAATCCTAAAATTTTAGGTATTCAAATTAATTTTTTTTTTTTTTTGGGACACAACTTAATTTAATTAAACTATAATTTATTTCACTAATTAATTTCTATGTTATTTATAAACTTATACTCATCATTAGTATAATTATAATACAAAAAAAAACTTTACTTTCTTTTATTTAAAACTTCTATTCTCTCTCTTTTCTTTTTTTTTTTCAAACATAAACTTTATCCATTATTGTCAATATAATAATATATATACATTAAGTACCAAACACCATCCATCCCTCCATCCGTACACACACCCACACCCCATATATATATATATATATATATATATATATATATTTTTCCATTCTCCAAGTGTGCACACGCGTCCTCTAATTTGTTTTTTTTTTTTTTTTTATATATATATCCTTAAGCCAGTCTCCAATTCCACAGTGTGCACATGCGTCTTCCAGTTTTTTTTTTTTTTTTTTCTAAAAGCTTAAGAATTTCCAATTTCTAACAATAAATCAAAATCTTAAATTTTCACTATTTTGATATTAAAACGAAATAATAATAATAATAATAATAATAATAAACTAACCCTAATCTAAATCGAAATCTTCACAGGAATTTTTTTTTCTAATAAAAAAACTTAAGATCTCCCCAATTCCAATAATAAATCAAAATCTTAAATTTTCACTATTTGATATTAAAACGAATTAAAAAAAAATAATCTAACCCTAATCTAGATTTGGGGTTTTCCAAAAAAAATATATCTAATGTGCTTGAAATTAACTAATGAATCTAAAATAATAATCTAGGGGTTAAAAACTTACCTATAGAGGTTTGTTCTTCAAACCTTGAAATCTGACCTCAACTTCACGTTCTCTGGAAACTCTCTACGAATAGGAATACGATTCAAAGAAGAACAAGAAGAAGATAATTTTCTATTTATACCTAGGGTATTATTCGTAAAATTACCTTTTCACCCCTCTTCCATTTTATTAAATTAATTAATTAATTAATTTAATATCATTATTAATAATTTCCTAAATTACCCTTTAAAAAGAAACTTGGGCGTTACATCCTCCCCTCCTTAACAAAAGTTTAGTCCTCTAAGCTTGACATACCTGAATCTTGAAATAATTGAGGATGCTTTTCTCTCATCTCTTCTTCTAACTCCCAAGTGGCTTCTCGGATACTATGATTGCTCCACTGGACCTTTACCAACTTGACAACAGCATGTCGTAGTACCTTATCCATCACATCCACAATTTGAATGGGTACCTCTTCATAGGTCAAGTCCTCAAAAATTTGAATAGGCTAGCTCCAACTCCACAACATGAGATGGATCATAAATATACTTCCTCAAGGTTGAAACATGGAAAACATTATGAATCTTAGATAGACTTGGGGGCAAGGCTACTTTATATGCCAAAGTGCCTACTCTTTCTAATATTTCAAACGGACCCACAAAACGAGGACTAAGTTTTCATTTTCTCCCAAATCTCATCACAGACTTCATAGGTGAAACTTTCAAGAACACATGATCACCCACCTCAAACTCCAAATCTCGCCTACGATGATCAGCATAACTCTTATGTCTACTTTGAGCTGCTTTTAATCTTTTTTTAATCAAAGCAACTTTTTCAACAGTCAACTGCACAAGTTCAGGCCCCAAAAGTTTCCTTTCTCCAACATCATTCCAACAGATAGGAGATCGACATTTCCTACCATACAATGCCTCAAAAGGTGCCATCCCAATGCTAGCTTGAAAACTATTGTTATAGGCAAACTCTACTAAAGGTAAATGATCATCCCAATTACCTTGCAGGTCCAAAATACAAGCTCTCAACAAGTCTTCCAAAACCTGAATTACCCTTTCTGATTGGCCATCAGTTTGAGGATGGAAAGCAGTACTAAAACTCAACTTAGTGCCCAAAGCTTTTTGTAGACTATGCCCTAGAAGTGAAACGAGGATCTTTGTCAGACACTATAGAAACTGGTACTTCAGGCATTCTCACAATCTCCTTCACATAAAGAAAAGCTAAACGATCTAAAGAAAAGTTGACTTTCATAGGCAAAAAGTGAGCAGACTTTGTTAACCGATCAACAATCACCCAAATAACATTATTACCCCCTAAGGTTCTTGACAATCCTATCACAAAATCCATGGTAATATGCTCCCACTTCCACTCATGAATAGCAAGTGGCTGCAAAGACCCTGCTGGTTGCTGATGCTCAACCTTCACCTGTTGACACACCAAACACTGAGCCACAAATTGTGC
Organism: Vitis vinifera; assembly: GCF_030704535.1. Taxonomy (NCBI): domain Eukaryota; kingdom Viridiplantae; phylum Streptophyta; class Magnoliopsida; order Vitales; family Vitaceae; genus Vitis; species Vitis vinifera. The sequence goes on along the minus strand of NC_081809.1, from coordinate 6,102,508 downwards.
AATATCTCGCTTCATACCTGACCACTAATAATTATGTCTCAAATCTTTGTATATCTTTGTCTCTCCTGGGTGAATCGCAAGCCTAGAATAATGAGCTTCCTCCAAAAGCTCCTTCCTTAAGTCTCCATCATTTAGGACACAAAGTCTAGTCATAAATCTCAAAATCCCATCATCTGATAGAACAAAGTTAGGCTTACTGCCCTTTTTAACCTCTTCCATAAGTTGCACTAAATTCAAATCGTTCTTTTGTAGGGCCTTAATTCTCCCAACTAAGTCTGGTTGTACTTTGAAGTTAGCCACAAGAGCTCCCGAGTCCAAAACTCTCATATGAACTTGTAAACTCCTCAAATATTCCAATAATTGCCTCTGACAACCTCTAATAGCTGCTAAGAAACCAACAGATTTCCTACTCAAGACATCAGCCACAGCATTCGCTTTCTCTGGGTGATACTGAATAATGCAATCATAGTCTTTAAGTAGTTCAATCCACCTTCTCTGTCTCATGTTCAATTCCTTTTGGAAAAATAAATACTTCAAACTCTTATGATCTGTGAATATCTCACAAGTTTCACCAAAAAGAAAATGTCTCCAGATCTTAAGTGCAAAAACCACTGCAGCTAACTCCAAATCATGAGTAGGATAATTTCGTTCATAGGGCTTTAACTGTATAGAAGCATAAGCTACAACTTTCCCATGTTGCATAAGAACACAACCCAAACCCTGATGAGAGACATCACTATACACCACAAACCCTCCTGAGCCTGAAGGGATAGTCAAAATAGGAGTTGTCACTAATATGTTCTTTAACTCTTGGAAACTACGTTCACAATCATTAGACCACTCAAACTTAACCCCTTTCTGAGTCAACCTGGTCAAAGGTAGGGCGATCTTAGAGAACCCCTCAATAAACCGCTTATAATAACCAGCTAGTCCTAAAAAACTTCGAATCTCAGTCACAGTATTAGGTCTCCTCCAATTTGATACGGCATCTACCTTTTCAAGGTCAACAGAGATGTCATCCTTAGTTACCACATGCCCAAGGAAAGAGACTTTATCTAACCAGAACTCACACTTCTTTAGTTTAGCATATAATTGCTTATCTCTGAGAGTCTGCAATACAATACTCAAATGGCGCTCATGCTCCTCCCTACTCTTTGAGTACACCAGAATATCATCTATAAAAACCACCATAAACTGATCTAAATAAGGTTTGAATACCCTATTCATTAAGTCCATAAAAGCAGTAGGTGCATTAGTCAAACCAAAAAGCATAACCAAAAACTCATAATGCCCGTATCTAGTTCGAAAAGCAGTCTTGGGTACATCTTCACTTCTAACTCTTAACTGATGATAACCAGACCGCAGATCAATCTTAGAGAACACACATGCACCTTGAAGTTGATCAAATAAATCATCAATCCGAGGAAGGGGATACTTGTTTCTCACCGTCACCTTATTCAACTCTCTATAATCAATGCAGAGTCTCATAGATCCATCATTTTTCTTTACAAATAAAACAGGGGCTCCCCAAGGTGAAACACTAGGCCTAATGAAGCCCTTATCTAACAACTCCTGAAGTTGAATCTTCAACTCCTTAAGCTCTAAAGATGCCATCCTGTAAGGGGCCTTAGAGATAGAAGTTGTCCCTGGTGCCACATCAATGGTGAACTCCACCTCTCTCTCTGGTGGCAAGCCAGGTAGATCCTCTGGAAAGACATCAGGATAGTCTCTTACAATGGGTATGTCTTCCAACTTTAAATCATTTTCCTCATTCACAACATAAGCCAAAAAGCCTTGACAACCTTTCTTGAGCAAAGAACTAGCTCGCAAGGCTGAGATCATACGCAATGGTTTGTCCACATGCTTCCCCTCAAAACTAAAATCAGGCTGACCAGGAATGCTAAATGTCACTCTTTTCCCAAAACAATCAACAGATGCATGGTATGAAGCTAACCAATCCATCCCCAAAATCACATCAAAATCTTGGAGGTCAAGAAGTACTAAGTCAACTGTCATCTCTCTATACCCAATCATCACACAACAGTCTCTAAGTATTTTATTAACCACAACAAAATCTCCCAAATGAGTAGCAACAAACAAATCAAAGTCCATGTTATTAATTGACATACCCAACAAACCAGCAAAAAATGCGGAAACAAAAGAGTGCGTTGAACCAGGATCAATTAAAGCTCTAGCAAATAAGGTGTGGATTCGAAAAGTACCTGTCACTACATCAGAAGTAGCCTGAGCATCTCCATGAGTCATAGCAAATACCCGCCCTTGAGCCCTGGGCTTCTGTCTATCATCTTTATTCTCATTCTTAGGCTTCCCAAATACAAACTTCTTACTCCCTGGACAATCCCGAACCATATGTCCTTGCTTTCCACAACCAAAGCAAGCTCCTGTCTCTTTATAGCATGGCCTACCCCCATGCTTCTTACCACAAGTATGACAAGCCCCATCTAAATTCTGCGCTGCCTTTCCTTTATTCTGATTTCTACTTGGAGCAGACCTTTTCTGTGCTTGGTTACCATGAGCACCCTCATTCCTATTCCTCTTCCTTTGTTGTTCCCTATACTGGTGAAGCTCTTCATTATCTTTCTCTGCAATAAGGGTTATGTCAACAACCTCTGAATAGACACCAAGCTTCAGAATAGATATCTTGTTCTTCAAATAAGGCTTCAATCCATCCTGAAACTTTAATGCCTTTTCCTCCTCTGTAGCAATCAACTGTGGGGAAAAACGTGATAACTCTATAAATTTGGCCTCATACTGAGCCACAGTCATATCCCCCTGTTCCAAAAGAATAAACTTTCCCACCTTCTGCCGCCTAACACTGTCAGGGAAATACTTCTTGTAGAAAGCCTACCTAAATTGTCTCCATGTTATGGGTCCTTGATCCTCCAAAAGTCTCCTAGTCATACGCCACCAATGATCTGCCTCTTTATCTAACATAAAAGCTGTATAAGAGGCTTTTTGCTCCTCAGAGCAATCTATTACACCAAAGAATTTCTCTATTTTCATAATTCAAGCCTCTGCCTCTGTTGGATCTGAAGTACCAGAAAAGTAAGGAGGACCCAATTTCTTGAAGTCATCAAAAGAGCTACCCCTAGAAGATGAAGACTGTCCCTGAACATTAGTCCCAACAGCTCGAGTTTGGCGTTCAACTAAACCAGCTAGTGTCCCAAGATACCTATAGATCCCTTCTGCACTCACGGGAGGCAAACCTTCAAATGGAGGTACATCATCATTAGCCTGACTGTTTTGTGAAGAAGCTGCTCTTCTTGGTTTCATGATGTCCTAAAATAATAAGGCATAACTAAATTAGTCACTAAGGAACCGATTTAAAAAATTTACAAATAAAGAAAGAATTGGAATTTATACTAAATGAAACTAAAACTTAAACGAATGCGTCACTCATCTATCCCCAATCTAAACCAATTCAAGTTCCCATCAAGATCAAAACCTAGTGCTCTTATACCACTCTGTCACGCCCCAAGACCCACTCCAAGGGCGTGATGGTCATTTCACACTTTAAACCCGAAGGCTTACCGTGTAACCTGATCCAAACAATTATCTTATAATTGGAAGTTACCAATTACCAAATACTTGTTCAGAGTAGCGGAACAAAATCTAAAATCCTCAAAATTCAATTTCAAAACTAAAATATCCACTATACAAAATCCATTGTCCAAATATTTGCAAACTTAAACAATTCAAGTACTAGAACAAATTTCAAAATCTCCAAAACTCAACTTTGATCTAACATAAAATTTGAAGGATCAATATCCAAATAACTCCCAAATACCAAAGGATCCAAATGAACATAACTAACAGTTAACTAAAATCCAACATAAAATCCTAAGTCAAATCCTAATGATGACCATTCCTCAGCCTAGCCATTACTCCTCACCCGAACTAGGAGTACCTGAAAAATTTTCAACAATTGGGAATGAGCTCACAGCCCAATAAGGAATATTAATGCAGTTCATGGATCAAATATTTTCATTTTAAATAGGAGATATCATTTTTTTTCTCATCAAATATCAGAGTTTCAAAAATACCAATATATTCAAAATTCAACCAACCATTTTCATATCAAATTCAAACACTTTCACATAAGATTCAATCAAATCCATTCAATTTTCATTACTCTGGTTATCAAATATCAAATGCCCAATTAGGTGGGACTTTTCAAATGGGTGGCTAGCTTCAAATTGTTCCTGGTGGACGGAACCAAATACTACTAGTACTAGTAACCTCTAACCAAACCCTTAGAGGCTAGGGTCCAAATCAATTACATTTCCACCATGAAATGTAAAGGTCAACTATTATATCCCATTGACAAGGCCGAATAGTCAACTATTATATCCCATTGACAAGGGCCAAATAAATCAGAGTGATGTTTTTGTTCAAGTATTCAAATTTACACAACATAATATCTCCATATTTTGTGTCATAAATAAAACAAAATAATCCAACCTAATATTTAGTGCAAAACAGTTTGATCCATGCATGGTAACAAAATATCATTTTCTTTTCCACAATTCAAAATAACATATAAAATAATTTAATTTTATAAATATTACATTAACTTCCCTTACCTCAAAAGAAGTCCTTAAAAGCTTTGGAGAAAAATAATCCTGAAAATCTACTCTCCACCTAACAAATATAAGAGAAATAACCATTACTATTTATCTAAAATTACAGGTTTGTCAATCCTAAAATTTTAGGTATTCAAATTAATTTTTTTTTTTTGGGACACTACTTACTTTAATTAAACTATAATTTATTTCACTAATTAATTTCTATGTTATTTATTAACTTATACTCATCATTAGTATAATTATAATACCAAAAAAAACTTTACTTTCTTTTATTTAAAACTTCTATTCTCTCTTCTTTTCTTTTTCAAACATAAACTTTATCCATTATTGTCAATATAATAATATATATATACATATATATACATTAACTACCAAACACCATCCATCCCTCCATCCGTACACACACCCACACCCCATATATATATATATATTTTTTTCCATTCTCCAAGTGTGCACACGCGTCCTCTAATTTGTTTTTTTTTTTTTTTTTTTATCCTTAAGCCATTCTCCAATTCCACAGTGTGCACATGCGTCTTCCAGTTTTTTTTTTTTTTTTTCTAAAAGCTTAAGAATTTCCAATTTCTAACAATAAATCAAAATCTTAAATTTTTACTATTTTGATATTAAAACGAAATAATAATAATAATAATAATAAATTAACCCTAATTTAAATCGAAATCTTCACAGGAATTTTTTTTTTCTAATAAAAAAACTTAAGATCTCCCCAATTCCAATAATAAATCAAAATCTTAAATTTTCACTATTTGATATTAAAACGAATTAAACAAAAATAATCTAACCCTAATCTAGATTTGGGGTTTTCCAAAAAAAATATATCTAATGTGCTTGAAATTAACTAATGAATCTAAAATAATAATCTAGGGATTAGAAACTTACCTATAGAGGTTTGTTCTTCAAACCTTGAAATCTGACCTCAACTTCACGTTCTCTGAAAACTCTCTGCGAATAGGAATACGATTCAAAAAAGAACAGGAAGAAGATAATTTTCTATTTATACCTAGGGTATTATTCGTAAAATTACCTTTTCACCCCTCTTCCATTTTATTAAATTAATTAATTAATTAATTTAATATCATTATTAAGAATTTCCTAAATTACCCTTTAAAAAGTAAACTTGGGTGTTACACAACATAAAGAAAACTTTACCAAGAAAAAAGCACAAGAAAATCATACATGCCTTTTATCAATCTTTTTGCAAGGTTAATTGAATGGTAAGATCAATTGGCTTGATTTGACTATCACTCTGCTATTTTGCATGAACTTGTGAGTTCAAGCATCTGCAAGAACAAGGTCCATGCTATGTTAAGGGAGATAGGATCTAAATCACATAGACTAGGTAACTGACTTGTCTTTGAACATTTTATGTGGATGAATTGACCTATTGCATCCACTATCTGCTGGGGCCTAGATTAAGCTTATCTCATGACTTGGATAAAAGAATTAGTTGAACTTAATATTCAATTCTAGTGAGGTTCTGTATCCCTTCTTTTTTTTTGGCTGATAACTTAGACTACTAAGTTAGATACTCTTCAATAAATTCCAACCTTTCATACAGCTTCCTAAAGCCCTAATTAGCAACATATTCATGACAAGTAAATCTGCTTCCCATGAAAATGCTTAATTCATGAGTTGTATACATATGTCGCTACAAATAGTAATTAAAGCAAGAAATAGATTCAAGTAGTGTTTGCATTGTACTGCTAATGGTGCTGATTGATGAGTAGGGATCTTCTTTTCATGCCAGTACACCACTCAATATTAAACTTCAAGCCCAAAACAAGGTATGAAACTTAGACACAAGAAGTGCCAAGAAAAGGGAAAGGGAAAGGGAAAGACAAACTTGAAAGAAATTTAAGTTTAGCATAGGAGTTATTCTTCATGAGGAACAGAAAAGGTTGGACCATGAAATTCAAATTCATTTTCCAAATAGGTTCAAGAGCAAACTGAGTGAGAAAGTACACAACAAATCAGTTTACATGACCATAGCAAAAAAACCAAGGCTTGGGATGTCTATACACAGCCAAACAGCTAGTTGACATGAACCAGGACAATACTTTTGGCCAGTGTTTTAAAAGGCTAACCTCAAGGTGAGGCTATGCAAATTAGCCTTGAGGTTATAACCTCACTATAGGGTAATTGAGGCTTAAGTTTCAACCTATTAAGGCTTACAATCTTAAGCTATAGCCTTGAGGCTATTGAGGCTTAGGCCTCAAATATTCAAAGGGTTTTGATTGGTTTAAGACCCCTATGGGCTTTTTGTATATATTTTATAAGAGATTTAGGCCTCAATATTCAATGGTTTTGATGAGTTTTGTGAGGTTTTGATATAGATTTAGAACTTTTGTCTTGAGTCCAAGAGTAAGGTTAAACCTTTTACAAAGTAAGAGCTTAGTTGGCTACCATTAACATTTCGATTGAAGAGGAATAAAAGCTATAGAGAAAAAGAAATAAAAGAATTGTTCGCCACTATAAGTTTGTAATGACTAAGTTCTTTATCTTGTTTCATAAGCAAGTGTCAAAGAGATGACACACCAAAGCACACAAGACATATACAATGAGCGCCAAAGGGCACAATAAAAAAAAAAAAGAAACAAAAAGCAACCCCTTCTCTTAATGGGAACCAATCAATCTACAAAATCATTTAAAAATAGAGTCTCTATCTATGTACAACTTTACCAACAAAAACAAATTTCAAAGAAAAGAGCTTTTCAAAGCTTGATCCAATTGCTTCTCATTGTCAAATGCCTTTTAATTCCTTTCTTTCCATACAATCCAAAAGATGCACGATGGAGCCACTCTCTAAACCTTCTTGCATCATTTACCCACAAAGGATTCATGCAACCTTAATAGAGTTTAACTATAGAAGCTTGCACCCTAAGAACTCCAAATTGAGCAAAAAACAACTGCCAAAGGACCCTTACCTTGGCACAATGAAGAAAGATATGATACGTGGATTCTTCCCCGACTTACAAAGAAAACATCTATTGATAAGAGACCACCCTCCTTTATGAAGCTAATATAGGGTCAACACCTTTCCCCAACTAGTCTCCCAAGTGAAAAAACAAACTTTACAAGACACCCATGAATTCTAAATTACACTCGTTGGAAAAGGAATGGATTCTCAAGTTCCAAGGCAACATATACAACTTAATTGAAAACTTATTTTTTTCTTAAGTTCATCCACACCACCTTGTCTTCTGCCTCACTATTTACTATTACTCCTTGCAACCTTGAAAATAATTCCTCTACATATCCAAATCCCAATCATTTAAAAATCTATGGAAACAAAGGTTCTAATGATCCTTCTCTCCTATCTGATTTTGTAAATCAACTACCTAAGCCTCGTTTGAAATGGCTAAAGCATATAAAGAAAGGAAGGAAACATAGAAAGGTGCATTCCTGCGCTATTTATCCTTCCAAAACTTTCACCCTCTACCCTCATCCCACTACAAAGGAAGATCTATTAAAGAAGTTGTTCCAATCCTTTGTGATAGATTTCTAAAAGTTGATCCCATACCCATCTCTCACTCTACAAAATTGTCAACCTCCTTTTTACTCCCCATATTCTATTAATGACTTGATTCCAAAATGTTCATCTTTCAATTGTATATCATTAATTCCATTTGCACTAAATCACTTTATTCAACAAAGAAAGACGTCTAATGTCAACAACCCCTGCCTGTTACTCTTCTTTGTGCACACTATAGCTACTTCCATAAGATGCATCTTTTTCTCCAAGGCCTCACCTCCTCAAAGGAAATTCCTTTAAATTTTCTCTAACCACAATTTGGTTTTCCTTACAATACTAAATAAATATAAAAGGTATATGGGAAGGCTAGATAATGTGCACTTAAACAACAAGTGGGACACCTCCTCCCCCTCACCCTAACTCTCGTAAGGCAACGAGTCCTTTTGCCTCAAACTACAGGAGCTTTAAAAGAAACTAGATAAAGTACAATAACAATCACAAAAAACCTTGTAGAAGATATACATCATTTAATCCATCTTACCCATTTCTAGTCAAAATTCATCTTTTCCATAAATGAGATCAAGAAATTCTAATTGACGTGATTGTATGCCTTTTCGATATCTAACTTATGCAAGACTTTGCAAACATTGCTTTTCAACATGTAGTCTACAACCTCATTTTCTATTATCATTGCACCAAGAATGTGTCTACTCTTTACAAACGCATCCTGGGAATTGAAGCTCACCTTACCCACCACCTTCTTTAGTCTCTTTGCTAAAATTGTCAATAGGACTTTATAAAAATTGTCACTAGGCTAATAGACCTAAAGTCTTTTAGATCCTCTACAACCCCTTTATGTAGGATTAAAACCAGAATTGTAGCATTGAGACTTTTCTCAAACCTCTCTCAGTCATAAAACTCTTTGAAAAACCTCATCACCTCATCCTTCACAAAATCCCAATTAAATTGCCAAAAAGTCATGGAGAACCCATCTAGACATACAACCTTATCCCCATTTAACTCTGACAAAGCATTAAACACCTCTAAGAACAAATCATCATACTTTTTTGTCCTACCCCTCTAAAACTTAAAAATCTAGACCATTGCTAGGCCTCCACTCTTTTGGATTAAAGAACAAAATGTGGTAGGCCTTTGCCCTCCTTTCCTTTATTTTATTCTCCTTAAAGAACCAAGACCCATTAATTTAATTCTAGCCATACAATTCCTTCTTCTATGAGTATTAGTCATTTTATGGAAGAACTAAGTATTTTTGTCCCCCTTCCTAAGCCATATCCTTTTAGATTTCAACCTCCACCAAGTTTCTTCAAAAAGAGTCTACTTACTCTATTCTCTCTCTAATTGTCCTTCTCACCTCATTATCCTTGTGAGAAGGGCCACCCTCCCTCTCCTTCAAATCCCAAAATACTATCTCATTGAAGTTCATCTCCTTCCATACTGAGACATTACCAAACACCTCTTTATTCCAAATTTCCAAATCAGATTTCAACACCTTCAGTTTTGCAACCACGATGAAGCTATAAGAACCTCTAAAGTTGTAACCCATCCACCACCATTGATAAAGATCTTTGAAATCCTCCACCTTCAATCACATATTTTCGAATCTAAAGGAGATAGTGTCATTTATTAGTTGTAATGGTTGAGTTCTTATATAATCATTATTTTACTACTAATAAATAAATGAAAAGAGTCCTATATCTGATCGATGAAGAACAAGAAGAATGGATAGACATTACCATTGATGAGGAGGATAATAGAGTAATTAGATGTGCTCATGATTCCTAGGAGGATTTGAAATATAATAGTGATGCCAGTGCTAAAGATTATTTGTTAAAGCCATGAAACAAAATTGGATTTTAGAATAGAACAAAAGAAACTAAATTAGAAAATATTGATAATGACAAACAATTATTTTGGTTATCACAAATTGTATGATTTTCTTATTATTCAATTTTTATTGTTATTCGATGTTCATATGATTTATTTTTCCATTTTCTTTCCTTTCAACTTATTAGTTTTTTTCCATTTTTATTTTTATTTTTCTTTCCTTTCCTTTCCTTTTCTTTTTCATCATTTATTTATTTAAGTTGAGGGCTTGTGCCTTGTTGTGCCTCAAGGTTTATGGCTCACCTCATTTGAGCAAAAAGCCTCAAGTTTGTCATTAGCCTTTCAAAACATTGCTTTGGCAGAAAAGGAAAGAAGGATGCCAAAAAATCCTGGTTTTTGGCATTTCAAGCAAGAAAAATGGACCTCGTGAAAACTAGATCGTGCCCAGACTTTTTACCAGTCCCTCAACAGCCCCTTAAGGTATCTGACAAGTACCCGAAAGTGAATATATGTACATGTCATGCCTAGACCAAGAGTAAAGTGTAAGGACAAATGGTCATACTATGTAAGACATCTTTCATGCTAAGAAGCTATCCACTGGCTGAATAATATGATTTTGCTAAATGAACCAAGTTGATACAAAAGGTATGAACACTTCGAAATAGAGAATGGAACTCAGCATACATGGACTTCCTGGACAATAATTACGTCTCTTGCTATCATTAAGGAACTCTTATAGCAGAGATGTGGTCATCAATATGATGGAGCATTGACATTAGCAATAAGTGACACAATATTTTAGACCTGCAATTAGCTATAGAATGGCTTGTATATCTTCCATGTTAAGTGAGAATAATGAGCAAACACTCATAAATGGCATAACATGTAAGCAGTCATAGATTATTTAGGAGGCCAAACCATAGATAATGACATGCATTATAAAGAAAACATAAACAGTAAACAATATGAAAATTATGTTTTTTTAATAATGCCCATGGAATCAATTTTTCTTGTTTGGAGGATGCTAAGTCTCACCAAAGCCTGAGTTAAAATTAGGACTGAAAATATCAGTTCAGTCAAATTCTCTCATATGGAGTCTTCTTTAGCAAAGGTGTTGGGTCAAAGTTTTGAATTTAGCTGAAACAAGACTCAATAGCAAAGCTAGAAACAAACCCAAAACATTAGGCCCAGAAAAATTGAAACTTACCATACAAAACCAATCAAAGATCCAAAACGCTAAAACAAATATTGAAACATTTTTACACCAAAATCTCCCATCTTCTACCACATTTTTAAAACTAGCTAACATTTTAAGGAACCCAGGCCAGCCATGGTTCAAGATTCACAACCCTAACTTTAATTCCGCATGCAAAAACAACCAGATTGCCATGGAGAAACATCAGAACATAAATTAAAAGAGTTTGTTTGATTAAAATATGGGCTTGCATCAAAATCAATAAGAAAATTGGAAAAAGAGACACATTCAATATAAAATCAAATTCAAAAGACACTTGCAATATAAATTAAAATTTATAAAATTATGGAAGATATCTCTTAAAGAAACACTTTTGATATAAATTCAATTTTTTTGGAATTGTAGAAGATGTTTTTTGAAAGACACCTTCGATATAAAATCAAATTCAAGAGATACTTATATACAAATTAACATTTGTGAAATTGTGGAAGGTTTCTCTTGGAATGATACTTTTAATATATATAAACTTTTATGGAATTATAAAAAGCGTCTCTTCAAAAAACATGTTTAATATAAATTCAATTGTTTTGGAATTGTAGAAGGTGTCTCTTGAAGAGACACCTTCAACATAATATCAAATTCAAGAGACACTTGTAATATAAATTAAGAATGTGTCTTTTCAAAAGACATATTTAGTATAAATTCAATTTTTTTTAATTATAAAATTTATCTCTTGAATAGACACCTTTAGTTTAAATTCAATTGTTTTAAGTATATATCATGAATTTGAAAATTGTAGAAAGTGTATCTTCAAAATACACCTTAGATGTGGCAAAAAGTGTTGTAAATCTATCAATATTTTTTGAACTACCATTTTTTAAAAATTATTTTTTAAAGTTGTTGTAGAATTTAAAACCCTTCCCCTCAATTCGTAATATTCGTATTAAGAAGTCTCGAGATGCCTAGAACCTCCCATGCTTTGTGGTTAAAATATAATAATAATAATAATAATAATAATAATAATAATTATTATTATTATTATTAAAGACTAATATGTTTATCTTAATTTTTTTAATTTAACTTTGACTATTTTTTTATTTTTAGAATTTAATTAAATAACAATTGTACAAGACATAAAAATTTGTAAATCATGAATTTATATATATATATATATATATATATATATATATATATATATATATATATATATATATATATATATATATATATGTTTTTTTTCATTTTCTTTATTTAATTATTTTCCATATCAAATTACTAGAAAATTTATTTACACACCTACATAAATTTCAAATATAAATTTTTTCAGGACAATTATCCTATATATAGAAGACATTTTCACATTTTTATTAAAATGGGAAAAGGATTTGGATCTAGTCTACTTGCATGCTAAAAAAAATCAAACAATTTATAATATAATTCAAAGCAAAAAAATAAAATAAAGTAAAAATTAAAAAGAATTAGTACTTTATAGTGAATTAGTACTAAATAAAAAATAAAAATGAGGTCCAATCCAATAAAAAATAAAAATAAAAATGAAAGTAGTAGATAGGAAGTGAAGAGCCCGTGAAAGCTAGAAGGGGAAGAACTAAACAACCAGTAATGAAGAGAATGAAAAAAAGTAGAGGAAGGACCGAAAGATGAAGAAAACTATATATATGGATGCAATTATAAATGTTATATGATAAGTGAGTGAAATTTTTAGAAAACCAAATAATTGAAAATTGATAGAATTTAATTTGGCTATAAATAATCAATTCAAAAGATTGAGTGGAATGTACTTGAAATCGAAGTAGACTCAATTAGTAGATGGAACTTGTTGGTTTGGGAGAGCATATTGGGGCCTTGGACTTCTATGTAACCTAGGGATTTTACCCATCTCCATAGTGTTTATGAGAATTGTCATCATGATTGAATTGGTATCGCCAGCCTATAAAAATAGAGAGATGCAAGTATAGTCGAGTTTCTCCCATCAACATTGGTACCTCCGTTAGCTGAAGATGATAGGTGTGTTGTGGTTGCATGAGCTGGTGTGTTAAATTATTTATATTTATTTTAGGTCTATTGGGCTTTGGATATTTTTTGGGCCAGATGGGTAGGTTGTGATAGGTTGTTGGTTTTGATTTTTGGGCTTGGATGGAGTCTACAAGGGGTTTTGGATTGGGCCACCCTTTATTGGATTGTTTACATTAACAAGGGTAGTTTTGAGATTATGTAGTTGAGTAAGGGTATTTGGGAGAATTTATTTTTAAACAAACATCTCACAGCAACTTACTACTTTTCTTGGGAACATCATTGAAACACTTGTTTACTAAGATGGGGAGCATAAACTCTTCCATTTTAATTAAGTCACCATCTTCCAAATTCAACAAACTTTAATACTTGGTGGTACACTAAATTTTGGCAAGGCCTTCAATTCAAATTCCTCAGTGGTTTTTCATATTCAAAGTAGTCAGAATTGACTGAAGGAAAATCCACTAACACACTTTGATCAACTTATTCAATAAAAGGATAGGTTCCTCCCTATTTGCCTTCTTCAAAGCAACAACTACAATGGCAATTCTGCCTTTCTTTGAAGTGTAGCAAACTCTTCCATGAGAGTCTATCTACATAAAGTCAATGAAATTTAGACTAGGCAATTACTTCAAAAATCAAATTTAAGCTAATGAGTTTTTATTACGTACACATATTTAGTACTTAATTATCAACATAATTTTTTAAAATGTTTTGGTAAACTCGTTAATAAATTCAATATAAAGTATATTCGATTTGAAATTTATTTTTGGAGTGAGCAATTTTATAAAAAATATAATTATGTACAATAAAGAAATAATCAATTTTAATCTATAAATTTACGGTATTAATGAGTTTATTATCTAAGTTTCAAATTAATTTTAAAAAATATTATACTTATTAATAAATCCAACGCATTAAATTTTATTTAATTTGAAGTTCATTTACCTAATAAAAAAAACCTGGAAAATAATGATTCTGCATTGAAGAGAAACAATAGAGTTGATCATTTTTTTTTCCATAAATTTCTAGTATTAGTTGAATCATTTTTTGAGTTTTAAGTTATTTTAAAAAATTATTATACATTAAGTCTTGCTTAATTTAAAGTTTATTTGCCCAATAAAAAAATTCATAAATTTATAATATATGTAAAAAAGAAACTAACTAAGTCAATTAAAATAAATTTTAATCTATAACTTTCTAATATTATCGAGTTTCACGACTTTTTAGTACTAATTAAATCAATTTCAATATTTTTATAAATTAAAAATTTTTATGAATCAAATATAATTTGATTTGAAATTTATTTGTGCAATGAAAAATTTTAGAGAAGTGAAAAGATATTCAAAAAAATCAAATAAAATTTAAAGGAAAATCATATTTAAAAATTTTTGGCATGTGTATTAGATTGTGACATTTATTTGTTTTTCTTTAATTTATTTGTGTTTTTATTTTGTTTTTAAAAATAAGTAAAAATAATTTCTACTTATTTTTTAAAAATTATTTTATATTTTATTTTATTTTAAAAATTAGATAACAACAGTCAAGAAATATTATAAATGTTTTTCTTTCAAAAAAAAATTATTTTTTAATCACACGATAATACAGACTCTAAAATTTATTTATAGTCATATGCTTTAACCATCCAATCATACAAAGGAAATATCCCAAAAATTTTGGTTGAGGAAAATATCCCGACTTTCGACATTTTCGTGGCTACTTCCACCTTTCGAATAATAGAATTGCAGAGTGTCTTCCAGGATATATGAAGGAATTGATTCAATTCTTCTTTGGAGATGGAATCATAACCTCTTTCCCATACGTAACCCCCCGGGAAGGCCCAGAGAATTCCCAAGGCAGGGCCACGGATTCCATCAATTCCTTTGTTCCATTTTTCACTTTATTCTGGATTTGGTCTCGGCACACCATCCTAAAGCATGATATACTGCCTCGAGAAAAAGGGACAATCCATTCTTCACGTCTCATAAAGCACTAATGTGTGCTT
Source organism: Vitis vinifera (assembly GCF_030704535.1). Lineage (NCBI taxonomy): Eukaryota > Viridiplantae > Streptophyta > Magnoliopsida > Vitales > Vitaceae > Vitis > Vitis vinifera. The sequence continues at coordinate 6,087,335 of NC_081809.1, read as the reverse complement.
ATATATTCACGCAAAGCCTTTATCCACTAAAAACCACGCGTATCCTAAACCTCAGGAAGTTTCTAATTCACAATTGGAAACAGAGATTCAAGCATTATTAGCCACTTCTGCAGGTAATCGGGAAGCTTGTCTTAATGCCTTCACGATGAAAAAAGAAAGAAAAGAAAAAGAATAGGTTGATCATATGGAAAAAGATGGGAGTTAAACAAAGAAGCAAAAGAGCATCTTAACCGATGGAAAACGCCGATCTCACGAGATTACATATTAAAATTTAATTCATCATTTTTTATGATAATATAAGTTCTTAATTATATTCCATTAAGTAGTGTTTGTTTTTTTACTTGATAAAAAAAGTTAAAATATTTAATTTTTTCTTAAAAGTTAAAAGTAACTTATTGATATTAATTAATATAATTAAATTGAACTTATTAATAACAATGTTATTTTAATTATGTTGGTTGATATCAACCGATTATTTTTAATTGAATAGAAATTAAAAGTCAAATATTTAAATTGTTTTTACTTTTTTAATTCAATAAAAAAAAAAACAAATACCACCTTAATTTAGATATATTAAAAGTTTTTTGATATTCCAATTTTTTTTAAAAAAAAAATTAAAACTATTACTTTTCAATGTAAGAGTTGTTGTATCTTCTATAAAAATTATTATTATTTTTAAAAATGAAAACTTTTATATAAAAGTATAACATGTAGTATAAAATTATAAATTTACATTATGTCTTTAAAAATCATTTTTAGAATTTAAATTTTGGGGTAATAAATTTTTTTTTATATCTCAATTTTTTTTAAATAATTTTTAAAATCATTATTTCCTCAACACAAGCTTGTACTGTTCTTATATCTTATATAAAACTTACTTGCTATTTTTTTATTTTAAAAATGAAAGATAGAAAACTCATCCTTGACCCACATCTAATAATTCAATTAGTACTTTTTTGCGTTTTTGTGTATGAATGAGAAAAATGACATCCAAGACAACCCCACCTCAATGACCCACCAAGAGCATTCTTTGTTTACTCATGGAAGTATGCATCTCAATAATTGTAAAGGGAATATATGGGGCCCTTCTATTTCTCAAAAGGTCAGAAGAAATTTTTGAACTCTCAAGAAATAAGTTCGACAAATAATGTAAAGGAAAAAACCAACTAACCTCTCCCTTTTCAAGGATGCTTTAGAATTAATATTTGTGTACAGAATTCAACAAACTGCAATCAGTATTTTTCTTACTTAAAAGCAAGATTGATTTTTCAGTTCTATGTTTGAACTAGATTGACCCTTGCATTTGTGGATTTGTTCTTAAAAATAGTGTTGAATTAAGAAGTAGGTTGGAAATTGAGCCCAGTAAGCAGTTAGCTCCCTTTAACTGTCTATTACTGATCATCTTCAACATAGCGGCATGGATAAAGATATGGGCCATGCCTCTCCAGAATATTGGAGCTTCCTCATATTTTAAACATGAAGCTCCATTAACGCGGTTTGTGGGGAATCCAAGAACAGGGCAGGACAGTAGAGAAATGATTGATGGCCTGTTGTGTGGTTCATCATTCATTTTCTGAAGGAAAATTATGATCCAATATACGCGGAGTCGAAGCCCCACTTCAAAGCAAAGGAATCCAGATAGCTTGAGTTGTACTTTGCTGCTTTTCTTCCTGGAATTCGACTGCAACAAACAGTGGAGGAGGACCTTCCTTGAAATTTCCATCTCTGTCTACCCATACCGTCAGTTTCCATATTTTGTTTTTTCATAAACTGTAAGTTTTTTTTTTTCTTGGGAATAAAAAATTTCGAGGGGCTGACATGACGAACCGGATTAATTTTTGGGAAGGTGTCGTCAATTTACATTCCAACGTTTGATGCCTTAGGAACCAACATGATGAGTCAAGTGGGTCCAAAGGAAGATAATGAAGAGTATGAGGGCAATCGAATCTTTGCCTATATAAGGATGAACACATCCAGGCTTCTCCATCCATTCAGAAAGCTGTTGTCACTTTATTGTTCTTCAACAACAAAGCATCCCCATTACTAGAGCTCCAATTTTCCTTTTTTTTTCTTGCCTAGATGGCATCCTGTCTTGCCTTTGTGCCTCTTTGACCACAAAATTCATCTCTTGTTTCAATTTTTCTTTCAGTCTTGCTACCCTTTTTTGTCTTTTGAAAACATCATGTCCAATATTTTGCATGTCAACTTAAGTAGCATAGGGTCATTACTCGATGTGCCAAGCACCCTCAGCAAACCCAGCAAGAGATGGCACTTGGCTTTTGCTACTATATATTGTTCCAGGGCCCTACACTCTCTTCTCAACGATCCTCTCTCCAACAACAAAAACAAGAGCAGGAAACTCCTGCTTAACACTCCTCCTTTTGTGGCCCTCGATGTTAAGCCCTGTTCTGGCTTCTCAGACATTGATCAAACAAGCCTCACTGATTTAGTGAAGGCGAAAAACTTAGACCAGCTTCTTGAACTCGGAGGAGTTGAAGGTGTGGCTGAAGCTCTAAAAGCAGATTTCAAAAATGGCATCCACGGTGACGTTCAAGATGTTGCTCGCAGGAAGCAGGAGTTCGGTTCAAACACATACCAGAAGCCACCTCCGAAAAGCATCCTCCACTTTGTGGTGGAAGCATTTGAGGATCTTACCATTCTCGTACTTCTTGCTTGTGCAACACTCTCTCTCGGTTTTGGGATTAAAGAGCATGGAGTGAAGGAAGGGTGGTACGATGGTGGAAGCATCTTTCTTGCTGTCTTTCTAGTCATTTCTGTCTCTGCTGTAAGTAATTTCAAACAAAACAGACAATTTGATAAGTTGTCAAAGGTCAGCAACAATATACAGGTTGATGTTGTCCGGCAAGGGCGACGTCAGCAGATTTCTATATTTGAGATTGTTGTTGGAGATGTTGTTTGCTTGAAGATTGGAGATCAAGTTCCTGCTGATGGATTGTTCTTGGATGGGCATTCATTACAAGTGAATGAATCAAGCATGACAGGGGAGAGTGATCATGTGGAAGTCAACACCAGCCTGAATCCATTTTTGTTTTCTGGAACCAAAATAGCTGATGGATATGGTCGAATGCTTGTGACGTCTGTTGGGATGAACACAACATGGGGTGAGATGATGAGCACAATCAGCCGCGAAACTAATGAACAGACACCCTTACAAGCTCGGCTTAACAAGCTAACTTCATCAATTGGTAAAGTTGGTTTGGCAGTAGCTTTTCTAGTTCTTGTAGTGTTGCTGGTTCGCTACTTCACAGGGAATACAGAAGATGAGAATCGAAATCAGGAGTTCAATGGCAGCAAAACTAAGGCTGATGATATAGTGAATGCTGTGGTCGGAATCATTGCTGCTGCAGTTACCATTGTGGTCGTTGCCATTCCAGAAGGTTTGCCGTTGGCTGTCACACTCACTCTTGCTTATTCAATGAAGAGAATGATGGCTGACCAGGCTATGGTTCGGAAGCTCTCTGCCTGTGAGACCATGGGCTCTGCCACCACCATTTGTACTGACAAAACAGGTACCCTCACTCTGAACCAGATGAAGGTGACAAAGTTTTGGCTTGGCAAACAACCTATTGAAGCTGCCTCTTCAATTTCCACAAATCTTCTCAAACTGATTCAACAAGGAGTTGCTTTGAACACTACCGGTAGCATTTACCGGGAGCCTTCCTCATTTAAATTCGAGTTTTCTGGTAGTCCCACTGAAAAAGCAATACTTTCTTGGGCTGTCCTGGAACTTGATATGGACATGGAGAGAATGAAGAAGAATTATAACATTCTTCATGTTGAAGCTTTCAATTCGGAGAAGAAGAGGAGCGGGATTTTAATAAGGAAGAAGGCTGACAACACAATCCACGTGCACTGGAAGGGAGCGGCAGAGATGATATTAGCAATGTGTTCCAGTTACTATGACGTCTCTGGAAGCATGAAAGATATGGATGATGGTGAAAGGATGATATTTGAGCAAATAATTCAAGGTATGGCAGCTAGCAGCCTCCGCTGCATTGCTTTGGCCCATAAACAGATACCAGAGGAAGAGCATGAAATTGGGGAAGGCCCACAAAAGCTAAAAGAAGACAGCTTGACCCTTATAGCACTGGTGGGGATAAAGGACCCATGTAGGCCAGGGGTGAGAAAAGCCGTGGAAGATTGCCAATATGCTGGAGTGAATGTTAAAATGATCACTGGCGACAATATTTTCACTGCGAGAGCCATAGCCACTGAATGTGGAATATTAAGACCAGGTCAAGAAATGAACAGTGAAGCAGTGGTAGAAGGTGAGGTATTTCGACAGTACACCCAGGAAGAGAGAATGGAGAAAGTCGATAAAATCCATGTGATGGCTAGATCCTCTCCCTTTGATAAACTTCTTATGGTACAGTGCTTGAAACAGAAAGGCCATGTGGTCGCAGTCACAGGCGACGGCACAAATGATGCACCGGCATTAAAAGAAGCTGACATAGGACTTTCTATGGGGATACAGGGCACTGAAGTTGCAAAGGAGAGCTCAGATATCATCATTTTAGATGACAATTTTGCTTCTGTAGCCACGGTTTTGAGGTGGGGAAGGTGTGTTTATAACAACATCCAGAAATTCATCCAGTTCCAGCTCACAGTGAATGTTGCAGCCCTTGTAATCAACTTTGTGGCAGCAGCTTCAGCTGGTGAGGTACCACTGACAGCCGTCCAGTTACTATGGGTGAACTTGATCATGGACACATTAGGTGCTCTGGCTCTCGCAACAGAGCGGCCCACCAAGGAACTCATGGAGAAGCCACCTGTGGGTCGAGCTGAGCCCCTCATCACCAACATCATGTGGAGGAATCTATTAGCCCAAGCTCTGTATCAGATAGTCGTACTCTTGACCCTACAATTCAATGGAGAATCAATCTTTGGCGTGAATCAGAAGGTGAAAGACACCCTGATATTCAACACTTTCGTTCTATGCCAAGTCTTCAATGAATTCAATGCAAGGGAGCTGGAGAAAAAGAACGTGTTCGAGGGGATACATAAGAACAAGTTGTTTTTGGGGATCATTGGGATAACCATTATCCTTCAGGTGGTTATGGTGGAGTTTTTGAAGAAATTTGCGGATACAGAGAGGTTGGATTGGGGACAATGGGGTGCATGCATTGGAGTTGCAGCTGCATCTTGGCCAATCGGCTGGCTTGTCAAGTGCATACCTGTTTCAGATAAACCAGTTCTCGACTATCTGAAGTGGTAGGAACATCAGTCCATCGATGCATATTATTCTTGTATTTTATTCGCCTACCACCCTCTAAAGGGTACTAGTTAGTGACGCACTCCTGTATTAAATTTTGTCATTTCTCGTCTTGGAATATTTGATGCAAGTATTGTTAAAATAATAAAATTTTATGTTTTTTTGTTTTTTTCAATCATAGAGACGAACGTTGTGAAGAAATACTTCGTCTTCATTCACATAAATGTAATGTGTGGTTGGAAATCTGAACAACTTTATCCCTTCTTGTTGGTAGGAAGTTATGGCAGGATGGTAGGGAAGAGATATGATAGTGACGCATCAGCAGTACTGGAAACACAAAGAGACAATAGAAGAAATTATGTAATAACCATTAGTCTATGTCAGAATAATATTCAAACCAACCCATGAAGCCAGAAAAAGGGGAAATATTTTTCTTATAAAATTAAATTTTTGATCAACTTAAAAAAAAAAAAAATCGTGTTATTTGATTAAATCCTCTCCATTTGTGAATCTAATTCTTCACCTTTTTTAATAATAAAAAATATTGATTTTGGACAAAAATATCCTTTTATTTTTGTGAAAACACATAAATAATTAATATATTAAGGAATATTTATATAAAAAATAAGTTATTTTTAAAAAAGTAAAAATAGGGAAATTAGATATAAATGTGATATCTTTTTATCCTTTTTAATCAATTATTTCTTAAAGTAATATACCAAAAACATTATTTATGTACTTTTTTTAATTTATATTGACATAATTAATTTTCGATAAAAGTGTTTTTTTCTTAACTCTTACAAACTGAATGAGGATTCCCTTATGAGTGTGTTTGGTTTGTAAGAATCTTGACAGGGAAAGAAATAAGTACCTTCCACGTGTTTGGTTTGTAGGAATTTTGACACGGAGAAATTTTATATCATTCAATAGGAGATTCTCAAAAGTGGGAAAGATTTGTTGTACATTTGAGAATTGATCTTTTTTTATTCCCATCTTTAGAGAATAAAAAATAAAATAAAAATTGGCCGGCTAGTTTTCTTTTTCTTTTTTCTTTTTTTTTTTCTATTTATAACTAAATCTAATTTTTGTAAATATTATTTTTTAAAAAACTATTATATAAATTTGTATTAATTTTTTTTAGGAATTGGGTTGAATTTTGAAGAAATGTGGAGGTATTGGGAGATTGAATTGACGGTGATGGATTGTATGCATTTGGATTGCAACCGTAAAATTGATCAAATTGAATCAAATTAGTTCAAATTAATTAATTTTTAAAAATTTTGATTTTTTAAATATAAAACCAAATCACACCAACATGATTTATGATTTAAAATATATTATAACAATGTAATTTAAACCGATGATAAAACAACTTGTTATAAAGGTATTATTTAAGCATTTTGGTTCACAATGTCCAATTTATAGGTCTTTAATTTTGGTTCAAACTAATAAAAAATATAAATTTTTATTATTAAATCAATTTAATCCAAACAAGATGAAGTAAAACGTCTTTGGTTTTTGTTATACTAAACTACATTGATTGATTTCTTCCTTAAATTTAAATATTCAATAGAAAATCCAGCATATTGTACCTTCCACACCCTTAATTAAGATTATAACTTGGATAGATAGAGTTGTGTTGATGATTAATCCAAATTTAATCTAAATTTAAAAAATATTTAACTTGAGCACAACCTAATTTCAAACTCGAATTAGTCATCTAAACCCAATCTTACCTTATTTTTTAAGCTCATACTGAGTTGTGGTTGATTGGATTAGACTCCATTGATGAGGTTGTAGAAATTAAAATCTCATTCACAACATTTCTTTAAAAGAAAAAAAGAAAAAGAAAAACTTTATATATATATTTATACATGAAATTTAAATAGTAAATGCGACAAAATTCCAAGATAATAAAATTAAATTTATAAATCTTTCTAAAAAAAGGAAAAAGTATATAATATAATTATAGTTTAATATTTTCCTTAAAAATTTTAAAAGAAAATGAATATTATAATATATGATAATATATATTATAATTATTATAAAAATATTAAATTGAGTTAGGATTAGACTTAGGTGGTGTTTGTTTTTTTTTACTTAATTCTAAATAGAACCTTAATGTTTAATAGTGATAAATATTAGGTTGTTTATTTTTGTAGTATTTTATTTCTATTAAGTATTAAAAAGTAAAGAAAAACTAATATGTTATTTTGGTTTTTTCTATTTAGTAAAAAGTTTATAATAAGTTATAAAAAAATAAAAAAACTGTGAAACCAAGGTTTGGTTAATCTTAATTTTGATAATAACAAAATAAGGTTTAGAACTAATGATCATATTTCAAGTGTGATTAGGCAACACGATTTCCAAAGTGACAATCACAAAGACAAATCAAGCCAAGGAGAAATCATGAAGAAGAAGACTACCTCAAATAGAAGAGTTTTTCAAGACCAAAGTTTCATAAGATCTCTTTGTAAAGTTGTTGATGCACTAGGACTTTCATGCATTTCATTCTTTATTTATGCACCAAAATTATCCAAGAGTAATATTGTTTTAAATATCTTAAGAATTGGATGATTTCATATTTTCAATTAAAACCTTGTGTTAAATGATTTTCAAAATTGTGTTAAAAAGTTTTTAAATTGAAAAATGTTGAGTGTTGAGCCAAAAAATGGCTCAACCGGTTCAATCTGTCGACTGGTTGTGCTCGTTCGGTTGAGGGAGGCCAAAAAGTTTCTCTCTCTCCCAGTGGCCTTCTCTTCCCGGTCAAGGTTGAACCTCAACCGGTTGAGGTCCAGTTAAGGTCCGGTTGAGGCCCAACGATCACCTACCAAGTATTAAATGCTAACGGCTAGTCAACCGGTCGAAACCCTAATAGCTAGTTTGGTTTTTTTCTTCTATAAAAAGGTTTCAATCTTCATTGTTTCATAAGTTTAACCTTCCCAAACCTTTTTTGATTATATTTGAGCATTGGAAGAGTGTTTTTGAGTGCACCATTGTTCTACAACTTGCATATCTTTAGTGCACCTTTCAATCCTAGTTTTTCTTGTATCAATTGAGCTTAAAGTTCTTGTGCTATGATTTTTTGTGAGATCTTTTATTTGTGAATCCTTGAGAAGAAGTTGTTCAAAAGAGAAATATCTCTTGAGGATTGTAAAGGGTACTTGAATCCAAAAGTTCAAGAGGGTAAATTGGAACCATAATCCAATTGTATTGCTTGAAGGCTTGGTTTGGAAGCCTTAAATTAGTAGAACTTCAAGCTCGGGATTGAAGCTAGAGGAGAGTGGATGTAGGTCGGGTTGTGCCAAACCACTATAAACTCTTGTGTTTGCATTCTCTCTTCCCTACTCTTTACTTTATATGCAATTGTCTATATATTGTTTATTATATACTTGCATATAATTGTCTCTTACATTCACTTGATTAAATTTGTAAAAAGAGACCATCACCTTATTCACCACCCTCCCCCCTAAGGTGATTACCATAGGTTGGATTAGCCTAATATTCTTAACAAAAACAAACAACCTAAATTATGAAAACAAATTATTTTTAGCAAAAAGCCAAAAAAACAAACATCACCTTAAACTGTTCAAACCCTGAACGATGTCCAACCCAAATTAAGTTGAATTTGAAAAAATTAAATTCAAATTCTATTGAGTGTTAAAAATATTCAACTAAGTTTGCCTATGTTGAGTAGGGCTAGGGTTGGGTCGGCTAACTTGGCATAAATTGCACCCTAATCCTTAAGTTTTGACAAAAATAACGGTGGAACGAAAATTATTCAAAATTCATGGAAATAGTTGGAAAAACTTCAAAAAATGATAAAATAAGTTATAATACACATATTAAAGTTTTTTTATAAATGAAATTGACATAAATATGATCAAAGATAATATTTATCAATTTCTTTTTAGAAAAAGTTAGTTTAAATTCTTTTAATATATTTATATTCATTTATTTTAAAAATTAAAAACTATTTTTATTAAAACATGTTTTATTACATATTAAATAAAAATTAAATATATTTATATAAAATATTTTATTTGAGATTTAATTTCTAAAATTTTATTAGAAATTTGTGACTTTTTACTACTGACATTAATTTATTTAAATAATTAAAATTATTAAAAATTATATTAATAATTTATCTTATCAAATTAATTTTAATTTATAAAATGTTAAAACTTTATTTTTTATATATATATTTTAGCAAATTTTGAATAAATTTTTTTTTTTAATATTTTAAAATAAAAATATTTAAATTAAATAAAATTAAAAGGATAAATATAAAAAAAAAATTAAAAGCAAAGTGAAAGTAATTTTTTTAAATAGGATTAATGAGATAAATATGAAAAATAATTAAAATAAAAGGTTAATATAAATTTAAAATAAAATATAAATTAAAAAAATATTTATAAAACAAAAAAAAGATAAACATTAAAAAAAAATCGATTAATCATCATTGATTTATTCATCTTATTTAATATTTACAAACTCCTAATATTTTTATTCATAACAAAAATATTTATAAAACTATTTCTGATAATTTTTCTTATTTTATGAGAAAAGGGATATGCATTTATAGAAAATATTTTTTATTAAAAAGAATTATACTAATTAAAAACTTGGTAACACTTCATCTCAAACCTCGAGCCCGGGACGCCTTTCTTTGCCCTTTGGGATGCAACCTTCCGGTTGTCGCAGACGACGAGTGGAGAGCAAAGCAGTCGGGTCGGTCGGCTGACTCGGCTCCACTGTTCTGTATGCCTTTACTTTATTCTCGATTTGAATGCAGACGAAGCTAGCCAAGATCTTTCACAGGAGATACTGAGGAATAACATATCACCTTCAAACAAACAATACCGTCACATGTCTAATAAGATCAATAATCGAATCACATGTGCCATCATTGATAGAATTTTTGTTGCTTTTCAATAATATAGCGAGAGAAACTTCCACGAAAGCACTCCAAACCCACAATAATTTTAGTCCGACAAAACCTCTGGTCTTGATGCCATCATGCGTGCTGTCTACAAGACCTTGGATTTTTAATAATTCAAAGCCTCAGGAAATTTATCATATTGTTTTGCCATTGCCAACCATGGAGAGAAAGACTTTAGTGAATTGAAGGCACTTGCTTCTTTTAACTCATCGGAAATGCCAACTATACACATGTATTAGAATTTATTAATTTAATTCACCTTTTTTTTTTTTATCTTAAATTTAGTGTTTGTATGAATGTTTTTTAAAAATAGAAACGTTATTTTTGTTTTTTTAAAAAAAAAAAACCTACTTAAAAATTTTTTAAAGTAATTTTTAAGGAGATAAAGTATGAGAGTGTTTGAGAAATTAATTTAATGACTTAATAGGACTTTATAACTTAATTTAAATTATTAAGTGAATTATTTATATTTAATAAAATAATTTAATATCATACTTTAAAGTTAAAAATAACTTTAATGTTAAGTTTAAATAAATAATTTATTTCTAATAATTTTTCTTTTTTTGGGTCTCATTTGTCGGTATTATTATATATTTTATAATAATGACTCCACATTTACCACAAAAGATTTTACAACTCATCTTTTGTGGTAAATGTTTTATGATTATTTTATATGTTTAAAATATTTTAAATATAATTTTTTTAATAAATAAGTTTATTATTTAAAATTTATAAAAATATATAAATATTTCAATTTCATAATTTAGAATACGTTTTAAGTTAATTTACTAAATAACCTTAATACTTCAATTAAAAATCTAAAAATAAGTTTTAAGGCACCAACTTAATAATATTTAAATTAAAATCATTTTAAATTATTAAATAATATATATTAAGTTTTGCTATACACCCTCTAAATTTATATTGTTTGCATTATTTAGAAGTTATTATTACTTAAAAAAAAAAAAGGAAAAATCAATGCATCCAAATGATACCTACTTGTTTATTATTTTTAAAAATAATAAATAATAGTAATTTCTATATAAAATACAACAAATTTTTTAAGCTTACCTTAAAAAGATTATAACTTTTAAAAAACTATTTAAAAGAATTAAGGTGTAAAAATAGGTTTAATCAAATTTTTAATATTTGAAAACTAATTTTTAAGATATAATGTAAACTCTTTTTTTTTTTTATAAGAATTAGTACATTTTATATAGATATTTCTACTATTTTATTTTTATTTAAAATAAAAAAAACTTGTATACCCAACCATATTCATAAAAGGAAAATTACTTTAAAAAATAAGTTAAAGATGGTGTTTGGTAAATCAATTTAATGATTTAAATTAACTTAATAACTTAATTTAAATTAATAAATTAATATATTTGATAAAATAACTTAATATCACAACTTAAAATTAAAAATAACTTTAAGTATTAAATTAAAATAATTAATTTATTCTTGATATTTTTTTTTTCTTCGTCTTATCTATCAATGATAATATATTTAACAATTATGACTTTTTATTCATGACTCATTTTTTTGAAAGCAAAAGTTAAAGTTTTTAATAATAAACATTAATTATAATTAATGAAGATAAATATATCAATTTAATAACTTATAATAAATTTTAAATTAATTTTATTAAACAATCTTAATACTTAAAACAAAAAATAAGTAATAAGTTTTAAATTAACTTAAAAATAATTTAACTTAAAATCAACTTAAGTGATTAAGTAATAACATATACTAAAAGGGTAGTTGATAAAACTTAATACTTATTACTTATTATTTAATGATTTAAGTTTACTTTAAGTTAAATTATTAACTTAAAACTTATTATTTAATTCTTACTTTAAGAATTAAGGTTATTTGATAAAATTAACTTAAAATTAATTATAAATCATCAAATCGGTATATTTATCATTGTAAATTATAACTAGGGTAAAGAAGGTTGAATAACAGTAAAAGTTGTGGAGTAGCAAAGAAGATCATTAAGGTAATTAGGACAAATAAAAGTAAAATAAATATTTGGACTTAAGAATAAAATAATTGTGTTTATTTATTACTTAAAGTTATTTTTTACTTTAAATCATACTATTATAAATTATTTTACCAAACATAATTAATTTATTTAATGATTTAAATTAAGTTATTAAGTGACTTTAAATTATTTAATTGATTTATCAAACACCCACTAAATCCGTTCAATATCCTTTGCGTTTGTTATTCATTTATTTATGATATTCATTCACTCTATGGTAGAGACATAGACCAATCTTTTTAAGAATGTTGGACCTTCCTCGTATAGCGAGAATGAAGACAGACAAAAAACCATATACAACTACAAGACGGTTTGTTGGCAATCAAATTACTACCGGACAGCACAATGATGAATATTATGAGGATGAAGACATACATTTATATATATAAAAAAGACGATTTGTTAGAAACTGAATAATTATTTTCTGGACAACATAATTATAAATACTTATGAGCTATGTCCATGTTCGAGGCAACCCAAGCATGCCAGGGCCAGATAGCTCGAGTTTGTACTTGAACCTCTTCCTTCCTGGAACTCACCCGTGAGGAAGAATGAGCTTTCCTTGAAATTTCCTGTCCTGAGCCCTGACGATGTTCTTCACTGTTTTGAGGCAAGGAACCTGAATAAAAAGAATTGCAATGAACTCTTTAGGAAGTTCATTGCCAATTTTGATTCCATACAAATCAAGGGTATCGACCAGAACCTAATCAACAACTCATCTACAAGTAACGTTTGGAACATTAGACATACTTCTTCCTGACAAAAATTGAACCTTTAAATTAATTTCAAAAATTACTTCTAAAAATTTAAAGAATCACATTTATGTTTCTATCAAATTCACTTGAATCTTATTCAGGGTATTACCAAAAAACATTATCCGAAGTATTTTATTGGTTCATATCAGTACACATATATACCCATTTATTCTTTCATAAAAGTATGTTTAAAAATGGTAGCACTTTTTAATGGAAGCGTTACCCATCAAAATAGTTCAATATATTTCACTATTTTACCATAATCATATTCAAAGGAGGGGTCAGTCTGGGGACAATTGAATGTCACAAGAAATCAAGACATTATCTTCCTTTATATATCGCGCATGTATAAGGATCAATTCGTCTAGGCTCCTCCACACTCAGCAGGCTGCTATCCTTTTCTTCTTCATTTTCTTGCCTGCGGTGTTGCTTGGACAATAAAACTCATCTCTTGTTTCGGACCTAATGGTATCCTTTTTTGCCATTTGGAAAAAGAATGTCCGGTATTTTGCATGTTGAGTTGCATGGCGTCCTTAGAAAACGTGCCAACTATCCTTAGAAAACCCATCAAGAGATGGCGCTTGGCCTTTGCTACTATCTATTTTTCCAGGACGCTACGCTCTCTTCTCCATCACCCTCTGTCCAATAACAACAGCAGCTGCAGCAAACTCCCCTCCAGTACTCCTCCTTTTTTGGTCCTCGACGTTAAGGCGGACGCTGACTTCTCAAACGTTGATCAAACAAGCCTCACTGCATTAGTGAAGGAGAAAAACTTAGACCAGCTTCTTGGATTTGGAGGAGTTGAAGGTGTGGCTGTTGCTCTACGATCAGATGTCAAAAATGGCATCCATGGTGCTGCAAAGGACGTTGCTTGGAGGCAGGAGGCGTTCGGTTCAAACACATACCCGAGGCCACCTACGAAGAGCTTCTTCCACTTTGTGGTGGAAGCTTTTAAGGATCTTACAATTCTCGTACTTCTAGTCTGTGCCACACTCTCTCTTTGTTTTGGAATTAAAGAGCATGGGCTGAAGGAAGGGTGGTACGACGGTGGAAGCATACTTGTCGCCGTTTTTCTCGTCATTTCTGTGTCTGCTGTAAGTAACTACAGACAGAACAGACAATTTGACAAGTTGTCAAAAGTCAGCAACAATATTCAGGTTAATGTCGTCCGGAATGAGATATGTCAGCAGATTTCTATATTTGAGATTGTTGTTGGGGATGTGGTTTGCTTAAGGATTGGAGATCAAGTTCCGGCTGATGGACTGTTCTTGGATGGGCATTCTTTGCAAGTGGATGAATCAAGCATAACAGGGGAGAGTGACAACGTGGAAGTCAACACCAGCCAGAATCCATTTTTGTTTTCTGGAACCAAGGTAGCTGATGGATATGCTCTAATGCTTGTGACATCTGTTGGCATGAACACAACATGGGGCCAGATGATGAGCACAATCAGCCGCGACACCAATGAACAGACACCCTTACAAGCTCGGCTTAACGAGCTAACTTCATCAATTGGTAAGGTTGGTTTGACAGTTGCATTTCTAGTTCTTGTAGTGTTGCTGGTTCGCTACTTCACAGGAAATACAAAAGATGATAATGGAAATAAGGAGTTCAATGGCAGGAAGACAAAGTCTGATGATGTAGTGAATGCGGTAGTCGGAATCATTGCCTCTGCAGTTAGCATTTTGGTTATGTCAATTCCGGAAGGCTTGCCATTGGCTGTAACACTCACTCTTGCTTATTCAATGAAGAGAATGATGGCTGACCAGGCCATGGTTCGGAAGCTCTCTGCCTGTGAGACCATGGGCTCTGCTACCACCATTTGTACCGACAAAACAGGTACCCTCACTCTGAACCAGATGAAGGTGACAAAGTTTTGGCTTGGCAAACAGCCTATTGAAGCTTCCTCTTCAATTGCCACAAATATCCTCAAATTGATTCAACATGGAATTGCTTTGAACACAACTGGTAGCATTTACAGGGACACTACAGCTAAACTCGAGTTTTCTGGTAGTCCCACTGAAAAAGCAATACTTTCCTGGTCTGTCCAGGAACTTGGCATGGACATGGAGGTACTGAAGAAGAATTGTACAATTCTTCATGTTGAAGCCTTCAATTCAGAGAAGAAAAGAAGCGGGATTCTAATGAGAAAGAAGACTGACAACACAATCCACGTGCATTGGAAGGGAGCAGCAGAGATGATATTAGCAATGTGTTCAAGTTACTATGATGCTTCTGGAAGGATGAAAGATCTGAATGTTACTGAAAGGATGACATTTGAGCAAATAATTCAAGGTATGGCTGCTAGCAGCCTCCGATGCATTGCTTTTGCCCATAAACAAATTCCAGAGGAAGAGCATGAAATTAAAGAAGGCCGGCAAAAGATAAAAGAAGACAGCTTGACCCTTATAGGATTGATGGGGATAAAGGACCCATGTAGACCAGGGGTGAGAAAAGCCGTGGAAGATTGCCAACACGCTGGAGTGAACGTCAAAATGATCACTGGTGACAATGTCTTCACTGCGAGAGCTATAGCTACTGAATGTGGAATACTGAAAGCTGATCAAAACATGAACAGTGAAGTGGTGATAGAAGGTGAGGCATTCCGGAAGTACACCCCAGAAGAGAGAATGGAGAAAGTCGATAAAATCTGCGTGATGGCCAGGTCCTCTCCCTTTGATAAACTTCTCATGATACGGTGCTTGAAACAGAAGGGTCATGTGGTTGCAGTGACAGGTGATGGCACAAATGATGCACCAGCATTAAAAGAAGCGGACATAGGACTTTCTATGGGGATACAGGGCACTGAAGTTGCAAAGGAGAGCTCAGATATCATCATCTTGGATGATAATTTTGCTTCGGTGGCAATGGTTTTGAGGTGGGGAAGATGTGTTTATAACAATATTCAAAAATTCATCCAGTTCCAGCTCACAGTGAATCTTGCAGCCCTCGCAATCAACTTTGTGGCAGTACTTTCAGCTGGTGAAGTCCCATTGACAGCAGTGCAACTGTTGTGGGTGAACTTGATCATGGACACATTAGGTGCTCTGGCTCTGGCAACAGAGCAACCTACCAAGGAGCTCATGGAGAAGCAACCTGTGGGTAAGGTAGAGCCACTCATCACCAACATCATGTGGAGAAATCTGTTAGCCCAAGCTTTGTATCAGATAGCTGTCCTCTTGACCCTACAGTTCAAAGGAGGATCAATCTTTGGTGTGAAAGACAAGATAAAGAACACCCTGATATTCAATACTTTTGTGCTATGCCAAGTCTTCAACGAATTCAATGCAAGGAAGCTGGAGAAGAAGAATATCTTTAAGGGGATACACAAAAACAAGTTATTTTTGGGGGTCATTGGGATAACCGTTATCCTTCAGGTTGTCATGGTTGAATTTTTGAACAAATTTGCAGATACGGAGAGGTTGGATCGGGGACAATGGGAGGCCTGCATTGCCATTGCAGCCATGTCTTGGCCAATTGGCTTTGTTGTCAAGTGCATACCTGTTTCAGAAAAACCATTTCTTAGATATCTAAAGTGGTAGCCACATTTACTTCAAAAAGAAAAAATTATGCATTACATTGTATTAACCGACTCATTATAGAGCTTATAATATATGCAGCTATTGTCAACGGTGATAAAATTGTATGATCTTTTTGTTGGGTCAAATTCCTCGCTATAAATAGAATATTTTCTTGTAGCTTAAGTTCAAAATGTAGTCCTGAGGAGGAAAAGTGAGACCCATCTGATAGAACAAAAGGACTCAAGTAGAGATACAAAAAACGGGTAAATAGAGTATTTTGATATTAAATAGTTATATTAATTTTTAGTCTTTTGTAATATTCTCTTGTATAATGAAATGTTATCACTTATTCTTAAAAGTAGGCATAATTAGTCGAACCGATTAAAACATTGTGTAACTTTATATGTGTGAATGACTTCCATTGGTATGTTTGCAATACTAGAGTTTTCCCATTAGAGCTTCTGTATAGCACTTGTAATTATTGAGGACAGTTTCTACAAATTTCAGTGAATTTCACGAGTTTGCTCGACTGTAACTTGGGTGGAAACTCTGGACAAATCAGGACTTCTTGTTGGCATGAAGGCAAGCAGGGTTAGCAGGAGAGAGGCAATTGGGCCTCCACTTACGAAGTCTGGCACGCTTGGAACTATGAACTGTAGCATGGTAAAACGAAAACAATGGTGAGACTGAGAAAAGAGTTGCTCTCTTCTCAGATATGACCACTCCTGTGACATGTTGCCCGTTCCTAATTCAAAATTTATTTTTTAAATTTAGATGAATTTAAGAACAAAATAAATAAAATATTTTATAAACTCTATCTGATTCACACTTATCTTTCCTTTTTTTGCCTTTTTATTCTACCATTATCTTTTCTTTTTCTTATACAACCACTGTCCTCCATTTTAATAAATTTTAAGGTCGAATTTTTTGTCTTATTATGTTTTTAATAGCCCATTATGGCCTCCTCTAGCCCCCGATGACAATACCTTTTTATTCCTATTCTTTTCCCATAATCCGAATATACAAAAGAAATGGATATGCCATATTGTAAAGGTCTTTATAATATCTGAGAGCTTATGGAGTCCAACCAAAAGTGGGGTAATGTAACGGTCTTTATAATATCTGAAAGCTTATGGAGTCCAACCAAAAGTGGGGCATGTGCAAGCCAGGTCATAATATCCAGAGAACATTCCAAATTAACAATTGATTTTAACAATTGGGTGGGTAAATTCAGGCAAATTTAAGCCACGGCCTAAATGATAGTTCGGGCATGCATTCAAGGGAAGTTGTGGCTTTTTGGTGTTTCCATATATAAGCAAACTGATTGAGCTGCCTTCTTTCTATTTTCTCTTTGATGCATGACTGAAAAATTACAAGGATTATCATCTAAAAGCCATAAAACCTATGTCCTTTATAAAAGCCCATTGACAAAGTAGTGTAGTGCAGTGCAGTGCAGGCAGTTGCCCCAGGTCCACCGATTCAAGATGTAACCATGGGCACTCTAATTTACAGACAGAGGCATATGTCTGCCTCTGTGGCACTGCTTCTCGTGGTTTTATTACAGGATCTGCACACACCATTCTTACCAAACTTCACCAATCACACACAGAAGACAAATAGGTTTTTAAAGTTTCTCCCAAATCAGATGGCAACATAGTTTGATGCAGACTGGAGATAAATAGATTTAAGGTTTCTCCCAATCAGATGGCAGCAATCCATTTAAGCAGGAACAGTTTCCGGGACTTTGCCGTTGTTGCTGGGCACCAAACTGTCATAATATTCCACCAACACTTCCCAACCACCCGGGCACATAAATCCGTCTGGAGGGTTCTCTTTGTTCTTCGCTAGAGTTCTCATCTGCAAAATGTAGCGGCCTTGTTCAGAAACATCATCCATCAAATATTTCCATGTTGAAAAAAATGCATGCCCAGTCTGAATAATTTTCAGCCATTTTGGGATTATCATTAGATATGAAATAAAAAAAGAGGTCTGCATTTTTTTCCTATGCAAAAAATATACCTTTGTGCCAGATATGAAGAGGAAGTCTTGAGCCCTTGAGGGATCAAAGAATGCCATTTTATTCTGAGTTTTATCATATGCAGCAACCTGCAATTATACCTCAACTTGTGAATCCTACAGATTTCATAAATTAAACAGGAAAGCAATTTTGAGTTTCATAAGAGCTACAATAGTTTATATACCTTGAAAGGAAGGATGTTTAGCCGTTCCAGTCCAGGAGCCATGCTCAATACCTTCTTCCCATGGTCAGCATCATATAAGTCTCTCTTCTCAACTGGGTGGCCCATGCCTGCTGGGTCCCGACCAACAATGTAAAAGTTAGCCCCTGCATTAATGCGAGCCTTTGCATGCCACTGCACCTCAGTTGGACCAGCATAGTGCATGGGAGATGGGAAAATAGAAACTACAGTTGTCTCTGGATCAAGAACCCCATCTTCAAGCACCTGAGGAACATTTTCAATATTAATCAGAATTAGAACTGAAGGTAAGGCAATTACATAATGGACCCTTCTGGCAGAGGGATAACTGATTTTCAAATTGAGCAATACATCATAGGATCAGTTCATGAACCTTCTCATGTTGCTTCATTCTCCAACCAAGCGGAACATCATCTGCCTTTGTATAGCCTCCTAATGGATGAAGTAAGAGGACAGGGTTCTTGTAGCCCATCTCAAGAAGCCGACGCCGTGTGTCAGTCATCAGCAAAGCATGACCATTGTGCACAGGATTCCTGAGCTGGAAAGCAAACACTGCATCAGCATTGCGCTTGGTGAATTCTTCACGGAGTTCGGCAGGGGATAGTCGAAATCGATCAAGACCATCATTGTACTTGACTGGCTCAACAACCTCCAAGTCACCTCCAATCAGCCAGTTTCCAGAATTGGTTATTGCTTGATCCACATACGGCAAACCAGGGGCAGTAGTCCCCCAAGTTCTGGCTATCCTTTCTTCTTTGTGGTGCTTGTAGATCTCAATACTGAAATTACCAAATCAATGAATCAATAAGGGATGAACAATCACCATAAATAGTTGAATGGAACAATCCAAAATTACATTATTCTTCACCTAGTACGCAATTTTATGGATGACAAAGCCATCCCTAGGAACCCTATGTAACTGTTTCACATTAAAGAAGTTAATCCAATTTGCAGAGTGTTTTCATATTTCCTAAAAGTGACTTTACTACATCAATATGGAAGTAACAACCTGGACAAGCAAGTTCGATTAAATAGGCACTCCCAGAATTGGAAATTTGGGATCATGGGTAGATTGCCAAATTATTAGAAACTCAGAAGGTCCCATGAAAGCAAAGTTCCAGTTGTTTTAATCCACAAAAAAACATAAAGGTCAGTAAATTATGCTGACAAACTTAAATAACAAGTACTTGCAAACAGTTATCTTTGCCTGCTTAAGGACATGCTAGGCAGACCAGGTAGGTGATGTAGCACCTAGGCATACGGTTGATCATACGGGATGAATTATGGCATGCTCCCTTGAAATGCTGGTTATCCATTAAGAAGATTCAAGTTTTATCACCCACAGTTATCATGGATTAAAAAGATCTGGGCTTAGCCAGAAATTGACTAGATTTTCATTTTTTCAATCCAAGAAATTGAACAGATTATATGTCATTGAGGAAACATTATAAACCGTATCATTACTTTTGCTCCCACCAGGATAAATGTGATCTCTTCCCCTATTCCTGCCTACATATATGAGATATTTTAAGAAGTGAATAACTTTCTTAGCAGTGGGATTGGAATAAAGAACAGGAAACCCCACTATAAATATTTTTTTACCAGAACCAGAACCAGAACCTATCACAAGAGAATAATTTATCACCAAAATAATCCATGTCATTGAGGACTTTTCAGGCTACGCATCTAATCATTTTCCCCTGTGAATTTCTCCTAGCATGATCATGAAACCATGCATCAACAATGTACATTTACTGGAAGAAAGGAATTTGTATTCAAAGGACTCAAAAGGATATACTAAGAATAGAAAATTAAACAGCGAGAAACCTACGCATCAGCTATCTACAGATCCCAACACCTCACTTTGCATTCTCACCTATAATTTTAAACATGATTGTCATTTCACAAGCCATTGACATTTCCAAATACCAGCACAGATGTATGGATGAACATATAAAACAGTTTGACCACTAAAAAAGACCTTGAGAGTGACCACAAAATGAGAACAACCCCTGTTAACCGAAGAAGAAGAAGAAGAAAACATCTAAAGCACAATAGATGGAAATAATACTGTACTAATTCCACATAAGATTTAGTAAATTTCTATAACAATGCCACAATTAAGGTCATTCCAACACCAGTGCAAGAGGGTTTCTGATAAACAAATCAAACTAGAAGCAAATGACAATTAGCATCCTCTAGCAGGCATCAAAGGTCGGCTTAGCTTCATCTCATCAACAAGTTTTGAGCTCAAAGTGGCACAAAACCATGGACAATCTCAATCCATACCCCAAAAAAGCGGCATAGTGGATATTGTCAATGTTTAATGCTCTTACAGAATCAAAACTTTAGAATTTATCCTACACAGTGAAGATTACCAATACAATTGAATAAAAAAATTACCAAATTTGACAAAATGACTGAAAATTTGACAATCTACCTGTATACCAACATAACTAGATGTTAATGAATACCAGGGGATGAGGGTATTATCCTCAGAACCAGTCTATATATTAACAAAACACCATACGTGAACCCAAACCATCTACTCTATAAATCCATCACAATACAAAAGTGAACAAAATTTACGTTATGCTTAAAAGAAAAAAAAAACGACTAAATTATCAAAATCCCAAACGCATGTATAGTATAATAAAGCCTATGGTTGTAACTTATATTCAAACATGGTGATTGACATAATTTCCAAAAAGAGAAGAAGAAAATTATCATACCTGCTTAAAATCGCAATCGTATTGTCCTTGGAGTCGACGAGAGCGACCTTGGTGGAGTCACCAATCTGATGCTTCTCCGCATCATCAATGGCCAACACAATCGGCACCGACATGTTGACGAAGGAGCCGTCGTCGAGTCGGAGCGAATTGAAATGAAGAGTTTGGAGGAACTCGGATTCTCTCATGAACCCGCGAAGAGGGCTGGCCCATCCTTCGCTCAATACATGAACCCACTCAAGATCGATCCTTGAGAGCTTGATTCTGGGCATCCGCAAGGCTTCTCTCTTCTTCACATCCCTCAGAGACTCCTCCACGAAGAGCTCTACGAGCTTGCCACCGTCCGGCTCGATCAAAGCGGACGAAACCCGTAACTTCTGGTGGGTTCTCGTCTTGGAATGGAGAGGAATGGGGAGCCTGAAGGCGGGGGTAAAATGGGACTTGGGGGTTCTGGGGAGACATAGAGATGGAGATGGGTTCGGGGTTTTGGTGAAGAGTGTGGAAATGGACGCCATTGGAAGCGGAGGCCAAGCTCTGGTTCTACGCCTGGCCTGTTTGGAAGCTAATAATGGAGAGAGGAGAGAGAGAAAAAAAGAGGGGAATTTGGGGAATATAGATAGAAAAATGAATTTTTATTGACGAGACGTGGACTGAATCGTGCTAAATTTTGGATTGATTTTATAGGGAATATTGGGTAAAAATGTAAAAGCATGTGTAAATTGGGAGGATGAATGTAGACACTTTTTCTCTTGCTTTGTCTTCTCCTTCTCTCTTCTTTATCCATTATTCCTAAATCCCTATTCACAGTGAACATGGGGCACCCACCCCTTTTCTCTTAGAGCAACACAAAGTAGGATGTATGGCATAAAGGAGAAGGACACTTATCAAAAAGTGGAGTGGACATAAACACACAAACACCAATTCCATGATGGAGGCCGGCGGGCCTTTTTGTACAGCTCAGCTTCCTTGAATCTTCTTGTTTTTGAATTCAAAGATGCACCAACGCCTGTTCGTATATTTTTCATAAATAAATTGCATGTTGGTGAGTGGAAAGTGCTTGCCATTTTTCCAAATTGAACATACCCAACATCGTGGCCACATACATCATCTTCCATTACGGGTGTTACAATCAAATTTCCCCTTCTTTCTTTATCACATTCTTAACTATTTCCTCCTTCCACTAACGTGGCGTTTCTTTCAGACACGTGGCACGCTTTATAAATCACGACAACCTCCACTGCTACAAAACCCTTTAAAAATTTCTCCCTCTCAATGTGTTTGGATCTTCTTGTTGGTGGACACGTCACACAAAGATGCCCAAAATAATTAAAACTCTTACGCCCCACGCCAAGTAAAATTTTTATTAATTATTTCAAAAAAGGGATTAAATACTTATCATAAATACAATTTCCATCATTTTGAAAGAAATAATAAAAATTTTGTAATATATATCAAGAATTTTAATAAATTAAATCACTAGATTGACATGATAAGTCGCATTGAGACATTACATACATTAAAAATGTGACATATGACAAAATTTAAAAGATCGTAAAATTTAGTTTTATAAATAAAATTAAAATTTTTCATTATAATATAATAAAAAAAAAATATTTTATCTCATTGATGAATTTCCAAAGGAAATAAATCTTTCTATTAAAGTTGAAAAATAATTAAAAATAAATATTTGTATTAATAAATTTTATCAATGAATGAGACAAGTTATCAAAATCAAATGAATTAAATTCTGTAAATTAAACCATTTAATTTTGGATATCTCCCTATAAATTCAAAAAATCTTGAAAATATTACACACATTATCTTTATCATTCAAAAAGTTCATTCTAAATAAGAATATTAAAACGGTTTTGTTATCATCTTTCAAATTGTAATTAAAATGAAAAAAAAATCAAAGAAAAAATATTCATTTTTCCCATAATTATTAATTTTAATAAAAAAAGTTATTTCACATATTTTTGTATTCTTTTACTTATATTTTTGTATTATTTTTTAATATAAATTATCACATTTATGTCAATTTTATTGGCCGGGAAAAGTATAGGGGATATCCCTTTCACGGTACGGCAGATTAGAATGCAAAAGGAATACTAGACTCTTTTACGCATACCATTGTCTGTAGCGTGTAAACTGGCAAGCAATTGACCCAACATAGCAAATGTCACCTTGTAAGTAAATTTGCTTTCATAATTATTAAAATGTTAACCTTATAATATACATTAAATTAGACTTCAAAACCATACTCTTTCTAATCTTTAGCGTCGGCTCATATGTATAATATATTATATACCCAACCATTCAGATAAATATCAATCTGTGCACCCTAAAGGACCCACGAGGAAATTTGAATTGATACTGGACTGTCAGGGTGATATGACGTTTCCAAACATGGTACGGTATGAGTGAGGCTGCCGTCATACTGTCATAGGCCCATTTACTGTAAACGTGGGCTCTGTGTCCTCCACGTTCAGAGTATGGAGCCCGGTCACGATTGGTGGGTGGGGGGGTCGGCTCGCAAATTTACCTGTCCTTTTCGTTGGATCTTGTTTGGATTCTGTTTACCATGTATTTTGCCAGTCTGGATTCTGGAATCTGTCCTCCGTCCTGCCTGGGAACGAATTTTTGGATGCCTCGAGGGCCAGTGTCATTCACGTGCTTATAGATTTTTAAAAATAAATAAATGAAAAAGGAATTATTTACTTTATTTTTATTTTTATTTTTTATTTGTTCCTAATTTTTCTCTTTATTTTATCTCTCTTGAAATTTATTCTTTTTATGATATTAACAATTAAGACAATGAGTTTAGCCATATGATTTTTTAAAATAGTTTTTTATTATCTAAAATAAAAAATAATTACGTATTCTTAAAAATAGAAAATAGGATATTTTCATAAAAAAAAATTTATTTATTTTCTAAAAATTGTTTTTAATAGTAGGTACATATCTTAGTTTTTTCTTTTTATACGATGTGGGATGGTTTATTTCGGATTTATAAATTAAGTTGTTAATTGATGGAGACCCGGCCACATCAACGTTATCACAGAGAAAGATGCTTTATTAATCATTTATGAAAGCAGCCCCATATGATTGAAAGAAGAAAAAGAAGAAGGTCATTCACGATTCATTAGGTCGATCAAGATGCCTACAATACAACAACTCGGGTTAGGTTGGATTAGGCTGCTTCAGATCTCAAGAGAAACCTAATCCAAACAGTAGGTCAACTAAGGAATTTTTATTGTCTTTAATGCAGACTCAACCTCAACCCATTGGCAATATCTTCTGCCTGAATTATGACCAGGGGGGTTTTAAAAAAGGCCCCCAAAACTTCATACAGAGCCCATGTTGCAGAATTACCAAAAGACAATTAAATTATACTTCACTAAACCTTTATAAGTCTAATTTTGTTATGCAATCCTGAGAATCACATTATGAAGCAAGCACGCGTTTACCAGTAATCCGAACAAGAACAAGCCCCTTCTTTGAAATGATGAAACCGATTCCGATCTCTTACGATAATTTCTCTTTCGTATATCTTTGAAATAAGCTTACTACTTGTATGGCAGTCACCACATACCCTAAGGTTCTTTATGATTCGAATAGGAGCACAGTGATGAGATGCTATGAGAGCAAAGGCAATTGCTAATCTTTCACTATGATAAGAGAGGGCATCTTCCTTCTCCTCCTCTTCAATGTCAAACAACACTTCTAGGGTTCTGGGTTTATGGCCATACTCGTGTAGCCGTCTGCTCATCTCTTCAAGCTTCAAGTAAATCTCTTTTGAACGTGGGTGTGTCTTGTCCCCCATCAGGAACTCATGCATGGCACCGCCAACCTCTACCAAGCTGCTTCCAGGCACTTTGTTAATGCCATGATCCTTCATCAGTTTCCTCACTCTCTTCACATCATCCCATCTGTTGATGCTTGCGTACATATTAGACAAGAGCACATAGTTTCCACTGGTCTCTGGCTCTAACTGTATCAAGTGTTTGAGTACAACTTCTCCTATCTCTAGATTCCCATGAACCCTTGCTGCCCCGAGTAAAGACCTCCATATGACAGCATTTGGCTTCATGGGCATATTCAGAACCCTTTCCTCTGCTTCCCTGAGCCGCCCAGCTCGACCTAGAAGATCCACAAGGCATCCATAATGCTCTAGTTTCGGTTCAACCCCATAAACCTCTTTCATGGACTCAAAAACATCGCATCCTTCCTCCACCAATCCCACATGAGAGCAACTACACATTGTGACTACTAGAGTTACATCGTCAGGAGCCAAACCCTCAAGTGTCATTTTCTTGAAAAGATCAAGTGCTTGATGCCCATAACCATGAATTGCAAACCCTCCGATCATCGCATTGTAACATAACGTGTCCCTGTGGGGTAATTGATCAAACAGTTGACATGCTAAATCCAGACACCCGCATTTTGAATACATATCAATTAAAGCAGTCCCTACAAAGTGATTTAGCTTAAGATTGTGCTTTAATACGTAGACATGTGCCCATGCACCTTGACTGAGTGCACCCAATTCAGCACAGGCGCTAATCAAAGCTACCAGAGTGACTTCATTAGCCTTGATAAGAGATTTTTGCATCTCAATGAATAAAGTCAACACCTCTAATGACAAACTAACGTCCTCACAAATAGCACCAGAATTATGCACATAAGCGCTTAAAATGGAGTTCCAAGAAGCCAAATCTGGTTTGCTGATTTGATTAAAAAGATATCTACAGGCACCCACCTTGCCACACTTGGCATAGTAATTGAGCAAGGCAGCTTGAACAAAGGGGTCACAAGTGGGCTCGAGGAATTTCAAGACATGGGTGTGGAGGGCTCTACCATGGCGGAGCCATGGCTGAGATCCACAAGCCTTGAAGAGAGAAGGGAAGGTGAAGCCGTTGGGTTTAAGGGTTGTGTGAGTTAGAACTCTAGAATAGAGAGAGAAGGCGATGTGGGTGTGGGGCTTGATGTTGGCAAGTGAGGAAATGAGGGTGTTGTAGAGGAAGATGGTTGGGTTTGGGATATGGTTAAAGATGGAGAGTGCATGGGTGAAGACTATGGTGGAGGAGATCAGGAGGATTCTACTGAGAGGGTAGGTGTGAAAAATGAGGCCGGTTGTGATCATATGAGCATGGACTTGCTTTAGGGTGTCCAAGGTTTTGCATTTTTCCAAGAGTTGAAGAGTTGGGTGATTAGAGCTTGGGTTTGGGCCTCTCATTGACAAGTGAGTTAGCTTCTGGAATTATGTTGTGATATTATATGTATATGAGAGGGAGGATAGGAAGGGAGAGAGCAAAGTACAACGCATTCTCTCATATTTTGAGGCGTTACCTCCAATGGGCCAGGCTTAGAGATCAACACAAGATCCTCTTGTGTGGAGGTGGTTTAGTGTCAAATGGGCCAACTACAATCAGCCCCATTTCTTCCAGAGTTTTGGGTGGGGTTGGGTTTGAAGTTAGAACCCCAGCAAGGATGTAGGAGGAAACTACAGTGTGGAATAGGTTTCGATTGGCCCTTGTCGTCAGTTGTCAATTCAAGCCCAAGCAAATGTTCTTCCTCTCTCACCAAACAGGTAATTGTTTTGTAGACAAATAAAACGTTAAGCCTCCAAGCTTAATGGAAGCTTAACGTTTAAACCTTTACCACGATTTGGGATCTTAACTTACTAGGAATTTAGTTTTAATAGAATTAGATTTTGTAATTGTTCTATATCTAATAAAAAATACAACAAAATCCCAGTAAATAAATGTTGGATAAATTAATAATCTCGATTATATAATAAATCTTTTGGTTTCAACTCGAGCCAATGTACTAAATTAATAATGTCACTAATTGTATAAAATTATATATATATATATATATATATATTAGAAATTCTTTAAGGACAAAAGAAATATAAATTAGTAAATGATGAACTCATAAAAAATAGTAAACAAAAATTCATAATATAATATTTAGTAATTTTTTATAATTTATATTTTCCCCTCAACATAGCATATTTGAAACCTCTTTATCTTCCATAATGTTAACTTTTGATACAATATCACTTCCTTTTAGGAATCTTTCTATTAACGATCATATCACTTCCATTTGTGAAAATTACAAGCAAAAGGTGCATCGAATGTATTGATGAACATCTACAAAGGGTAGAAAAATGGAAAAAGTTCAACTACAAACTTTAAGAAGACAAGTTGAGCTTCTTCCTATTGGAAAAAAATGGAAAGTTTCTTATTGTTTTTTGCGAATATTAGCTTTTGGTAATAGAATGAAATATAATGTTCAAAGTGTTTCAAATCTCAAAGTTATGAAGAAAATTCTTTGAATCATAATCATGCCGTTTGAATACAATGTGACAATAAATAAAAAATCAAATGATCAATATCATAATGTTGGATAAATTAATGGGTTTCTTACAAGCTCATAACCAATGCTTATGTCAAATATCCCAGACGAGATGAAAGAGGCATTACAAAGCTAATTAAATTAAAAATAAATAAATAAAAAAGGTTCAAGATAATTTTGAATTAAATAAAAAGTTCAAAGTTCGCAAGGATAAATAAATTCTAAATTAAGCCTTAAAATAGGAAAATATAATTCTTGAACTCAAGGAAACAATAAATCTCATATTTATTGTTATAATTATAAGAAATATAATCATTACAAATCTAATTGTAGAGTTAGAAGATCGAATGAGAAAACTTTTTAGACCAATGCTATAAAAGATAAAATCGAAACTTTAGAAACCTTATTTTTGACATGTAGTATTAGTATAGGGAGCAAAAATAAAAATATAGTCTTTTTCAACAAGTAGTAATTATATATGTGGTGGGAAATATATGTTTCTCAGAGTTACATGAGACTTTGAATTCAATGGTAAAGCTTGAAAATGATATAATAATACCAATTAAGGGTAAAGACACGGTTTCCATTAAATTGAAGGATGAATTCCAAAACTTAATCTCCAACGTGTTATATGAGCTATCTTGAAGGACAAAAAACATAAAGAATAAAAGAAAAAGGTAAAAAAAAAAAAAAAAAACATTTGTACAATGACATGTGAATCATTAATGATAATTTATTTTGGGTTAAGGAAAAAGTTTTTGACATTATATATGTATGAATTCTTCTTAGTACTATAGATGCGTTTTAAAGTCATAAAGACCCTTTTGAGCTTAGAACGGATGATGTCTATCCAATTGGAACTTGGAAGTGGATTGTTACACCCTTGAATAGAGATCACATATTTTTTATTACCTTTATTGATGATTTTAATTGAAAGGATTGAGCTTATTTTTTAAAGAAAAAAAAATATATGTGAAACTTTCAAACAAGTTAAAAGTTTAGTGAAAAAACAAAGTCAAACTTCTAATAAAAGTATAACAATTATAGATATGGTGAGATGTATGTTTCATTTAAAACTATTGTCTAAAATATTTTTGGATAAAAGTAGTTTTTTTGTGTAATTTATTTATTAAATACGTATCCTATTAAGATGTTTATGAAAAGATCTCACAAGAAGGTTAAGATTATATGAAACTTAACATTGTTCATCTAAAAATATTTGGTTGTGTGATATATGTTGATCTGCGTAATTTGTTATGTAAGGAACTTGACGATTAAAGTGAAAAGTGTATCTTTATTAGTTATTATTAAGTAATAAAAAGCTATAAACTATACCACCCACAAGCTAAGAAAGCTATTGTCAATCAAGATGTAATTTTTTATAAGCAAGTAATGTAATGTTAGTCTAGTAATAGGAAAAAAAAAGCATCAAATGCTCGTATTAATCTTGAAAAGCAAAGTGAAGATGAAAGTGTGCAGTTTAATAGTGCACCAATTATGACTTTGTATCCCTTAGAGTCACCAAGGCATCCACAACATCTATGTGTGTTATATGCATGCTTGTAATATTATGTGGATAGTGATGACAATGACTTAATAAGTGATGAATTTTACTTTATTTGCATATTATGATGTATTGAGTCACGAGGAAACTACTCGTGATATTTATTAGCTTCGAATTACGAATGAAGAAATTCATGCAATTAAAAAAATAATATGCAAGGGCTTACTAATATTCCTAATTCTAAGAAGTGGATCGGTGTCAAATAAGTATATAAAACCATGTAAAAGCCTAATGGAGAAGCTTAATGTGATGCCATTAGAATCTAGAACATTCTTTAGGCATTTATGTTAGACAACCACACTACACACACTGGTTAGTTCATAAGAAAATAAAAGAAAACTGGAAAAAAAAAACAGAGAATTAAGGAAGAAGATTAGACCGAGTCTTGTGGAAAACACAATCTCCTTAAAACAGATTCGCCTTCTCCACAGGTGCTTTGAGAATCGCAAGGCCTCTGTCTCCCAGGATAAAACGATCTTCAAATGGCAGCAACAACACTCTGCAGCCACTCCGGCGAACTGGAAATTGTTCAACTCTATCACGGACATGGAAGGAAGGAACTCTTCAACACTCTGACAATACTCCAAAGTTTTTCTGTTCTCTTTTGAAAGAAAGTCTACCACTATTTATAGACTTCAAGGAGGGAAGAACACAGACAGGTTCAGAAAGCCAAAATGAATTTGGCTTCTTGAGACTCTTAGAATTCTGGAAAAATGAATGAATTTACTTAATTCAATGGATTTACTTAATTTCATTCATCCCCTTTTTCCAACAATTCCCCACATGAAAGAAATTAAGACACGATGAACTTTGTGATAGAGTACAACGGTTGAAACCTGCATAGGAGAGGTAGGTGTTACCCTTTGAACCTTCCCTTGTAGAAATATGTTTACTCTACTAGCTAAACAGTAGACACGATGTCCTTGAACTGTTCTGCCATTTATGTAGATGATGACATATCTCACACAGGAATCTTCCTAACATATTTCAGTTCTCACTTTTATGTTCATTTTGGCCATGAACATACGCCTGGTTCTGTAAGAGTTTAATAAGAATTGTGCCCTATTCAATTCCCTTAGAAGCGGCCCCACTTCACTCTTACATAGGTGATCTCTTAATCACGAGTAACCTGCATTACTCTGTTCGGATTTCCGAAGCATAAGGATCATTAAAAGCATAGCTTACCCTTTCCTCTTACGGGCATCACTATTTTATCATAGGAATGGACTAGGGAAGATCCCCACAGTGATTTAACAAAGTCTTTACAGTTTAGTTGTCCCTTTTGAACCTAGATCTCGGGATCTCCAGTCAACTAGGTTGGGTATCCACTGTATTGACTTATTCTTTTATGGGCTTTAGTCTCATTCCCCTTGATGACTTTTCAACTAACTCTCTATTTAACCCTTTGGTTAGTGGATCCGCAATGTTATCTTTGGATTTCACATAGTCCACAGAGATAACCCCAGTTGAGAGTAGTTGTCTAATGGTATTGTGTCTACGACGAATGTGTTTAGACTTACCATTATACATATTACTCTGTGCTCTACCAATTGCAGATTGACTATCACAATGTATGCAAATTGGAGGCACAGGCTTTGACCACCTTGGAATATCCTCTAGGAAGTGGCGTAACCATTCAGCCTCTTCCCCACATTTATCTAGTGCTATAAATTCAGATTCCATTGTGGATCTGGCAATAACCATTTGTTTTGAGGATTTCCACGACACTGCTGCACCTCCTAGTGTAAACACATAACCACTATGGGATTTTGAGTCTTTAACATTAGATATCCAATTCGCATCACTATATCCTTCAAGTACAGCAGGATATCTAGTATAGTGCAGCCCATAATCACGAGTAAACCGTAAGTACTTTAGTACTCTTATAATTCCTTGCCAATGCTTGGCTCCGGGATTACTCGTATATCTACTCAGTTTACTAACCGCATAGGCTATGTCTGGTCTTGTACAACTCATTAAGTACATTAGACTGCCTATTACTCTAGAGTATTCTACTTGAGAAACACTCTCACCTTTATTCTTGGACAAATGTAGAGTTACATCCACCGGTGTTCTAGCAACTCCAGAATTATCTTTATCAAACTTTCCAAGAATTTTGTCTACATAATGTGACTGACTTAATACGAGTTCATCTGATGTTCTTTTGATTTTTATTCCCAATATAACATCAGCAAGTCTCATGTCTTTCATGTCAAACCTTGAATTCAACATGTTCTTTGTAGATGTGATCATCTTATCATCACTACCAACAATAAGCATGTCATCTACATACAAACATACAATGACATATCCATGTTCTGTATCCTTGACATAAACACACTTGTCACATTCATTGATTTTGAAGCCATGTGACAGCATAACATTGTCAAATTTTTCATGTCATTGTTTCGGTGCTTGTTTTAAGCCATACAAAGATTTCACCAGTTTACAAACTTTCTTTTCTTGTCCTGGAGCTGAAAAACCCTCAGGTTGCTCCATATAGATTTCTTCATCTAAATCTCCATTTAGAAAGGCTGTTTTTACATCCATTTGATGTATTTCAAGATTTCTCAATGCAGCAATTGCAAGTACCATCCTTATGGAATTTATTCTCGTCACAGGAGAATATGTGTCAAAATAATCTAGGCCTTCAGTTTGTCTGTAGCCTTTGATTACAAGTCTTGCTTTATACTTGTCAATTGATCCATCTACTTTCATCTTTCTCTTGAAAATCCACTTGGAACTTAAAGGTTTACAACCTGGTGGAAGATCCACTAGTTCCCAAGTATGGTTTTGCAATATGGAATCAATTTCACTCTTAATGGCCTCTTTCCACATAAGACCTTCTGTAGAGTTCACTGCCTCTTTAAAAGTCTGAGGTTTGCCT
The DNA here is from genome assembly GCF_030704535.1 of Vitis vinifera. Classification (NCBI taxonomy): domain Eukaryota; kingdom Viridiplantae; phylum Streptophyta; class Magnoliopsida; order Vitales; family Vitaceae; genus Vitis; species Vitis vinifera. Next base: position 6,055,081 of record NC_081809.1, on the reverse strand, counting down.
TCAAGCATAAAAGTTAGAAAATCTGGACCAAAAGACTTTTCTGTCCTTACCCTTTTGCTACGTCTAGGTTCTACCTCAACTTCTTCATTTTGATCCTGACTCTCAAGCATTCTTTTTTATGAACTTGGCTCTTCTTTGGATTTACATGGAAATACATCTTCAAAGAATGATGCATTCCTTGATTCCATTATCGTGTTCTTATGAATATCTGGGATATTTGATTCATAAACAAGAAACCGATAAGCATTATTATTATGTGCATAGCCAATGAAAATGCAATCAATAGTCTTAGGTCCTATTTTCACCTTTTTAGGTGGAGGAACTGCCACTTTAGCAAGACATCCCCACATTCGTAAGTATGTGTAGGATGGCTTTCTTCCTTTCCATAACTCATATGGAGTCTTTTCTGCTTTCTTTTTGGGTACCTTATTCAAAAGGTAATTAGCAGTTAAAATGGCTTTTCCCCACATGTTTTGTGGCAAACTAGAACTTATTAACATTGCATTCATCATTTCCTTTAAGGTACGATTCTTTCGCTCAGCCACTCCATTAGATTGAGGCGAATAAGGTGTTGTTGTTTCGTGTATAATCCCATGTTGAGCACAAATGTCAACAAATGGCGATTCATACTCACCACATCGATCACTTCTTAGTACCTTAATTTTCTTGTTGAGTTGATTCTCAACTTCGTTTTTATAGAGAACAAATTTCTCTATAGCTTCATCCTTGCTTTTTAGTAAATACACATAACAGTATTTGGTGCTATCGTCAACAAAAGTAATAAAATATTTATTACCACCTCTTGTTTGTACAAATTTCAAATCACAGATATCACTATGGATCAAATCAAGGGGTTCAGTGTTTCTTTCAACACTTTGAAAAGATGACCTTGTTAGTTTTGCCTCAACACAAGTTTCACATTTATGGTTGGAATTAATTTGGAATGTTGGTATATGATTTAAGTTAATTAATCTGCGTAATGTATCATAATTAACATGTCCTAATCTACCATGCCATAGATTAGAAGACTCAAGCATGTAAGTAGAAGTACTAGCTTTATTCATATTTGACTTAATAATAGTCATTACATTGAGTTTCCACATTCCATCACTCATATACCCTTTCCCAACATACATTCCACTCTTGGATAAAACAAATTTGTTTGACTCAAAGACCAACCGAAATCCATGATTATTCAGCAATGAACCAGACACCAAGTTCTTGCGAATTTCCGGTACATATAAAACATTGGTCAGAGTCAACTCTTTCCCAGAAGTCATCTTCAAGATTACTTTACCTTGACCCTTGATCTCAAAGGTGGCAGAGTTCCCCATGAACACTTTTTCCCCATTCTCAATTGGTTCAAAAGTGGAGAACATTTTCTTATCAGAGCATACATGGCGAGTAGCACCAGTATCAATCCACCATTCCTTTGGGTTAGAACCCACCAAGTTCACCTCAGAGACTACTGCTGTGAGGTCAATGTCAGAAACATTTTTAGTGATGTCGTCAATCACATTAGCTTCCTTAAGTTTATTCTTTTTGGGCAGTCTACAATCAACAGACTTGTGACCTTGCTTACCATAATTGAAGCATTTCCCTTGAAATTTCGGCTTCTTTGAGATCTCTCCTTTAGGTCCCAACTTAGATCCTTTCCCTTTGTTGTTGTTCGTCTTTGCCTTGGAACTCCACAAAGTTAGCCTTGGCCTCATTTAGAGTGTGCGCCCCTTTCTTTTCAGATCTTCTATTATCTTCTTCAATGCGAAGTCTAATAATTAGATCCTCGATGCTCATTTCCTTTCTTTTGTGCTTGAGGTAATTCTTAAAATCTTTCCAAGCAGGGGGTAGTTTCTCAATAATAGCTGCTACTTGGAAAGTTTCACTCAACATCATTCCCTCAGCATGTATCTCATGCAAGATTACTTGAAGTTCTTGGACTTGACTTACCACAGTCTTGGAATCTACCATCTTATAGTCGAGGAAGCGACCCACAACAAATTTATTAGCCCCGGCATCCTTAGTTTTATATTTCCGGTCTAGAGATTCCCATAGCTCCTTAGCTGTTTTCTTGTCAGAATAAACATTGTACAACGAATCAGCTAAACCATTCATGACATAATTTCTACACAAGAAGTCAGAATGTTTCCAAGCATCTATAGCGCTGATGACTTGGATATCGTGCTCGTCTTCTTTGAGCTTAGGAGCATCCTCAGTCAAGAATCTTGCAAGATTCAACGTGGTCAAATAGAATAACATCTTTTGTTGCCACCTTTTAAAATTTAGTCCACTGAACTTCTCTGGTTTTTCTCCTGGTGAGACAGAGATTGGTACAGCAGTAGGCATCGCTGGCACTTGGGCCACAGTAGGGGTTGCCACTAAGGCTAATTCAGTTACAACAACGTTATCGGATTCAGTTGTCATTTTTTTTTGAAACATCCAAGAAAATGTGTCAATTTCTTTTTTTCCTTTTTTTTTTTTTTTTTTTTCAAAAAAAAAAAAACTTCAAAAAAAAAAAAAAAAAAACTGAAAATCACTTTACAGAGTATTCCCAGGAAAGACTAGTGGGGTATAATGACCCAGACCAGGACTAGCTTCCTTAGACAGAATATTCAGTTCCCAGGAAATTGGAGGGGTCACAAATGGCCCCGCTTAAATTCCAATTACCTTAGACAGAATTTCTTTGTATCATAATTTCCAAATTTTCAAAAGACTTGGTACAAACTTTATAAGAAGGTATTTTTCCCATAAAAAAAATATGAATCACAGTCCAATGGTGTCTTACTGAGTTGAGCATGAGAAAAAGGGCTCAGGTTAAGAGTTCAAAACTTCTTTTTGTAACAAATGGTTGTTTTTTTTTTTTTTTCTCTAAAAAAAAAAACACAAATTTGAATTTTTTTTTTTCCAGATTTGTTTTTTTTTTCTCCAGATAAACCCAATTTCAACAAATTTTTTTTTTTTTCTTTCCAGAAACTTGTTTCCTTTTCACCAACCACTGGTTTTCCTTTGAAAAAATCTGTTTTAAGAATGTTAGACAACCACACTACACACACTGGTTAGTTCATAAGAAAATAAAAGAAAACTGGAAAAAAAAAAAAAAAAACAGAGAATTAAGGAAGAAGATTAGACCGAGTCTTGTGGAAAACACAATCTCCTTAAAACAGATTCGCCTTCTCCACAGGTGCTTTGAGAATCGCAAGGCGTCTGTCTCCCAGGATAAAACGATCTTCGAATGGCAGCAACAACACTCTGCAGCCACTCCGGCGAACTGGAAATTGTTCAACTCTATCACGGACACGGAAGGAAGGAACTCTTCAACACTCTGACAATACTCCAAAGTTTTTCTGTTCTCTTTTGAAAGAAAGTCTACCACTATTTATAGACTTCAAGGAGGGAAGAACACAGACAGGTTCAGAAAGCCAAAATGAATTTGGCTTCTTGAGACTCTTAGAATTCTGGAAAAATGAATGAATTTACTTAATTCAATGGATTTACTTAATTTCATTCATCCCCTTTTTCCAACAATTTATAAATAGAAGAAAACGTTCATTTAGCTAAAACATCAATTCTCAACAATTTCAAAGTTGTGAAGCTTCTAATCTCGAAAAGTCGCCAAGTGTGCCCCCCTTCAAGTATCTAGCTTTCATGGTAAAAATAACAAGCTCTCTAAGTATTGCACGAGTGCTTAGAAGAGGCCTAAGTCCACTGCTGAGGCTTGGTTTTGCGTTAGGATTGGCTAATTTGGACCCAACCCAACATCCATTATAAGGCCATGCACGAATATCTTTGTGAGGCCTTTCTTTTTTTTCTAGAGAATAAGTAAAGAGTGAGGAGGCATGAGGCTTGAGGCATCCACTACAATCTGAGACAATGCTAATCGGGGGCAGTGATAGAACAGAAGGAAATGAATGGAGAGGGAGCAGAATACATTTATCATGGGACAAGTCCCACGAATTAAAAGGATAAATGTGGGGGGCAATGCAGGGGGAACACCGCAGTCAAAAGAAAACGAAAACACATCAAACCCATCACCCATCACCCATCACCCATCACAAATGCTCATCTCCATCACCTCAAAGCTTTAGTCCAAATGGCCCCCCAACAACAACTACCTTTTCTCATCTCCAATAAAAATATAAAGCCAAAGTGAACAACCACCTTTTGACGAAAATGATGTTACAGTTTTTTTCTTTTCTTTTCTTTTCTTTTCTTTCATGTTGTTCATTAGGCTTCATGTTGTTTATGAATCTCCCACACGAAACCCACCCCCATCTCTAAATCTTCAGTCAAAAGGTGATAGAATCCTTGAAAATGTTTTGGGTGCCATTAACAAAGGCCTTATCCTCACTGCACGGATAAGGGGTGGGGACATGGGCCCCCACTGCTCTGGATCTTTGAATCTTTGATTTCGCCTGCTCATGGGCTTTGAATTTTTTCTTTCTTTTTATTTTTATATTTAATTTCTTTTGTGGGTTCAGGGTGAGACACCTAAATGACAAAGTTGCTTTTTTTTGCATCGGGACGAAAATGCCCTTGATGCTTTTGGCAGAAAAGTGGAGGGGGTAGTGATGATTAAAGCGGAGGTGAAAGTACTTTGGTCTTTTTCTTGTTCTTTTTTTTTTCTTTTATTTTTTGGAGTTTCTGACCGTTCATGCTTTTGGGTGAATGATGAAAGTTTTTGTGCCTTTTGATGCCGACATGTGTGTACCGGGTTCAAAGTTAAGGAAATGGTTTGTGCGTGAAAAGACAAATTTGCCATTCATAAGGTAGGTGGTGAAGATGACAAAAAAGAAAAAAAAATGATGATTCAACTATAGCACCAAAATCATTTGGAGAGCCCATTGAAAATGAGACATGGCCTTTTGAGTTTTGCATCAAGGTTAAAAATGTGTAGGGAAAGGGTTAATAGAAAGGCGGAAAGGTAGATATGATGCTTCAAATACTTGCATTAATCATACCTATTTGTATGATAATCATCTGCCCTGCCCCTCTTTAAATGTTGAATGAATATGATATTTTCGCAATCATTTGCACCCACCCATCAAACCCTAATCGCCTCATCCTCTGCACCCTGCCCTACATGAGTTGGCATTTATAGCCCATATCATGGTTTGAGACGTAGATACATAAATAAAGCTTTATTTGACTTGGTTTTTTCTTTTTCTTTCCTTTTTTTATTTATTTTTTATATTATCGTATCAATCTCGCTTTAATTAATACAGACAAAAAAAATATGATCAAGTATGAAATATATGATAAAAAATATATGTGACATGATTAAGGATATAAAGAATATGTATATGATAAAAGATTAAAACCATATGATAAGATAAAAAAGTATGAAGGCGACTTTTATATAAAGTATCTAATCAAAAGAATTTTTGAGAATGGAAAATTAAAAATAGAAAGGAAATTTCTAAATTAATTTTAATAGTTTGATAGAAGAAGATTTTAAAATTGAGGCATTGTTATGTATATAGAGAAATTAAATGTCGAACTATCAATTTTATTAAAAATTTAAATTTGTAAGATTTGGGTTCGATATGCACATTATGCTCCTTAATACCCTTTTTTTCATATAGCCTCTACACATGAAAATACAAATTATAAATTAGGGAGAAAGATACTAAAGAATTATAAATAAGAATAGACAAATAAATAAATTACGAAGAAATGGTTCAAACCTACGATATTCCATAAAATCAAGTTTTGATATGTTCAAAATTAATAAAAAAAAGGAAAGAAAAAAATTAAGCCAAATAATTTATTTTTATCCATTAATTTCAACTCGATTTGCTTATTTTAATTTTTATAGATAATTTCGCCAAGATAAGAACATGAGTACGTGGCAAATGTGATACAAGCTAGGCAATGTGAATGACACTGGACAATTCCACCCATGGAGGGACAAACACTGTAGTGCTCTTCTGATTTTTTTACTGTTTTAGGGTCAGTTTGACGCTGCCTAAGGCCAAACATTTTCCCTTTGCAACTTTTACTGTTTCCAACTCTCCCCTTTTTCTCCACTCATTCTTAAAACTAAATAACTCTAATTAATATTATTAAGATTTTAATTCAAAGATTTTAAAATCAAATATATTTATGGTTTTCAAATTTATTCAACCATTCGACTACCAATTTAACTAATAAATTGTGAGTTAGTAACTTTTTTAATTTAATGATCGATATGATTTTAAAAACATTGAATTAACATAAAAAATTTTATCGGTAATTAATTATTATTATTATTTTTTCACTCCATTAATAAATTATAATGCGATGTGTGTGTTTGCCTCTTTCTTAGTGATTAGATTTGAAAATGATTTTATAGCATAAAGTTAAGTCTAGAACTATTACTTGTATCATGGTAGTATGCCTAAGAAAAGAGATTATTGTTTAGTAAAATTGAAAAGCATGTGTACTATAAATTATATTAAAATGTGACATTGATCATAGTGTTGATGTGGATCATAATTAATGTCGAGGTAAAAGGTTTGGTGAACATTACAAGACGAGGGGTTGGCAGTGGTAGCATACAAAATTCTTCCCACATTCTTTTCCTCTCACTTCAATACAAAAATTAAAAATTGTTAAATTTGAAAGCATCATTAAATTATTCTTATTTTTTAAAAAACTTTATTTCACAATATTTTTTTAAAAATTTAAATAGTTTTCAAAGTCATGTCTTTCTTCGTTCATAGTGGTTTTGATGTTCTGATTTTCTAAATTTAAATTAATCACATCAATCCATCCCGAATTTAATGGTTCAACTCTATTGAAATGACGATATAGTAAAGGAGATCATGGGAAATTGTCAAACCGAGTCTAGGTATTACTTAAAAGAAAAAGTAATCCAAGGTGCAACAACTTTATCTTTATGATCCAAACCCTTCATCAAAACTATGAGGTGTGCACCCATGTTGAACCTTTTGAGCATGCCACTTTTATCAACTCCAATAGTGGAACATTAAAGCTTGCTGTACTTATGAGCCCTCAGCCTCCAAACTCTTTATATTAATAATAAATCTCAATGCAATAATAATAATGATAAGAAAATTAATAAAAAAAAATCATAGGCACAGAGACAATGGAAGAAGAAGACACACGCGTGCATTGGCTACTAATTAACAACTGTGGCCTAAGAGGAAAAAAAAATAGAAAATCTCAACAGGATGGAAGGTCGTTAATGGTAGGCATATGTGAGTGTTATTATTATTATAGGGCGGTGTTTCATGATGGGGAGAATTTCCAACCTTGATTATTTTATTCTCTTAACCATACCCTATAAATTTTATATCCATGTTTTGACCCGTTTGCTAAAATCTAGTGGGCCTTTCATTAAACTATTGACTATTGATAATTTTGACACCCTTGTTTTGAGGGAGTGGACTCTGTTTCCACTCACTTGTCATCAATATTTTCTAGCTGAAGAAGGCAAGTTTAAGAATGTATGGATTATTGTTTGTTGTGTAAGGCAAATGGCATAAATGATATTGTTTTTAAATCTAGTACAAACAAAATAGGATATGGTAGAATATAGGAGCATGTTTCTTCCATTAATTGGAGGTTTACAGACTGAATTAAGGAAGTGGGATAAGGTTTGAGAACACCCATAAAGTAGTAGTAAACGGAAAGGGGACTTTAGTATAAAAATGACTTTTATCAAACACAAAGTAGAGTGTGATTTTTTAATGGGGGTGCCTCAAACGCACTAGAAAGGCGTGTGCGGAGGAATGTCTGAAATTTATTTTGTTTTTGAATAATTTCTGAACTTTCTCAGAAGCGCAAACACAAAGCTAGCCCCCCCCCCCCTTCCCCAACCTTGAGATGGGTGGAATCATAGCAGCAATGGAGCAGTGCAATGTAGGACGTGTGTATGCGGGGGTAGGGCCCCACTCAGCACTTCCATTCTCTCCTCCTCTTCCCCCTCATCCTCCTCCTCCCCATCCTTTTGCTTGGGAAACTGTTTTGCTTGGGAAACTCCACCACTCACCACAGACCACTCACCACCATCACTAGTCTTCTCAAAATATCCATCTCCAATGTCCACAAGCACACACCATTATTTTAATGGTTGTCCCAGAGGAAACAAATCCCAATTCAAACACAAATGCGCTACTTCCACCTCCCCCCACTATCCTCACAAGTCTGCAACCATTTAATCTCTACTGCAAATCAATAAAGGAAAACTCCAAACAAAACCCTCCCAGTGTCAAAACAAAACAAGCCCATAACCAAAAACATCTTCTCCTTTCCTGGGAGTAATGATTTGGTGCATTTATTGTGTGATGGAATTTTGTGTGGAAAGCACCAAAACCATCCAACTAGTGGTTCAATCTCATTTATGCTTTTCCTATGGACCATTTGCATATCTACTCCTGTCCTGACTTGACTTACGCGTCAATGATTTTAATCCATTCATTGCCTTCTGAATTACTGCCAAGTCTGTGTAGGTAAGCAACTCTGTCTGTGTGTCCAATATCTATATTTGGTGGCAGCATTTTGGGCTGTTTTCTTGCCTTTGACAGGCCTAATGACTAATAATCAAGAACAACCACGCTTTGAAGACACCCATAAAGCTGATCCAAAAGGGCTATATGTTTGAGAAATGCATATAATTGAAGCTATATCATACAAATTTTGTCCATCATGTTTCCTACTGTTGACTAATTATTCTAACATGAACAAAACATTATTGTTATCCAAATTATAGACAAAGATTCAAAGCCAAAAAGAGGATTCCAAGCCTCCCTTTTGGATTTTTATCCTGGCCAGCGGCAACCTAACACTTTGTGGGCCCTTGCTACTTTGATTATTAAGCTTCGTTATCTGAAACCAGCAAATTGAATCGTGATCTTTGGATCAATGTATTTAGTATTTACATGAAGAAAAGGTACATTCTGGTTGAGATCAGATGGCCATGAGTTTCAGCACACACGATCTCCTGTAAGAGCGACAACACCCAAACATCTCAGGACGGGGTCAGCAAAAACAACCAACCAATCACAACCGTCCAAATTACCATGAGTGGCTTTCATCACACTACCATGTTGATTTCCATCTGGGCGGGACCCACTCACGCTACTTAGTCCCTGATGCCATGATGGACCATCACTACGCTTCACGTTTGTCCCATACTTAAAATAAAAACCCTAAGGTCACCATCCCCTGCTCCGCGAGCCACCGTATCACTGTGCGTCATCATTCACCAACCAGAAAATAGGGTCAAACTTCACAGTCACCGGCATCAACGGCAGAAGAGGGTAGATGAGTTTTTGGCAATGGTAGGGTGGGGCGCAGAGGAAGAGACCAAAAGTCCATAGGAGGAGAAGCCAGAGGGGGTGGACCCGTTTGAAAAGTGGGGCCGGTTTGTAGGTAGAATGGACCGTTACAGCTTAGCCAAGGAACTGGGTTGGGGTGGGGGAGTGAGGAGGGAGTACACAAAAAATGAGAATGGGGCTAGAGAGAGAAAGTGAGTGAGAGAGGCACATATGGAGAAGTCTGCAGAAGAGAGGACTGCAAGTTCGAATTATTCTTCTTCTGTGTATGATTGCTTTTAATCCTCAGTGGTTCTTTTGGACTATACCCACTTTCTCTCTCTCAATATCTATAAATATTCAATATATATTATACTCTATTGTACGTCCCCGAGGCTGCGCGATCTGTACAGAAGAGAGAAGAGGGAAGGGAGAAGCGGGGGAGAGAGATGAACGAAGCCATTTTTATTTAAATGAAAAAGCTAAGAGAGGGGGGTGTGGTGTGTGGGGGGCAGGGCCTTGGCAAGCCTTTTACACGTGATAAAGAAAACACCAAAAGCACTTGCATGCGTGTATAAAGATTCATCATCATCATCATCATCATCTCTCTCTCTCTCCCCCTCTATACACTCCTTCTCAGAAGTCTGAAAACTCACCCAAAAACACCCACATCCTTTTTTATCTCCACTTTCGACTCTCTTTCTATCTCTTCACGTTCTTTTGGCTGCCCCAGCCCATCTTTTGAACCTCCTGTATCGGTTTTTGATGATTGAAGAAGAGTATAGAGAGATTGCCTCATCTGTTTCTCTCCTTCTCTTTTCATGGTGAGACTGTTTGGTTGGTGGTTACTGGTGAGTGATGAGTTGTGAGTTGATGGTATTTATTGGGTCATTTTTAGTTTGGCATTAAGTTTTGGGTACTTATGGATGGTGATTTCACTTCCCTTTTCAATGTTTATTCCTTCTCTTTGTATACTTTCTTCATTTTTGTTTTTATCTAGGTGTTTTATTCTGTTCCTTTGTCAGTCAAATCTTTCTATTTATTTATTTATTTTTATGATTTTGTTTGGTTTTTGGGTGGTGACTTAGAAATTTCATAAAAATTTTATACTTTCTTCCGGGGTTCACTATTCATTTGTTCTGCGATTGCCTGATAAGTTTTCACGGTTGATTGAGGAATGGTTTTGTCTTGTGGGTATCTGTGAGTTGGTTTTTTTTTTTTTTTCAGTAATTCACTTCATGATTTCATGGTGACTGGTTTGGGTATTCGGTGATGATGGCTCGTTTTGTCTCTGCATTTATGGTTTTCTGAGTTATGAAGTTTTTTTTAGCTACAAGTTTGGGTTTGGGTTTCGTGTTTTGAAACTTTCCTTTGGTGGGTTTTTGAGATTTTGACAAAAAATTCAGCGGAAATATCTTTAAAATTTTGAAATTTATGGTGTTCCTTTCGTGGTTCTGAAATTCCCAGAAATTTACTGAAACTATTGCTTTGGGTCTTGGGTTTTCCTTGTTGAATTTTTGTTTTTGGATTTGTTTGCTGAAACAGAGGTGAGAGGGTGGGTTTTCACCTTTGCAAAGGAATGGTAATGCTTGTAAGCAGCACCAAAGGCCAGGCCTTTACCCATACCCTTTTTTACTTTTGTGCACAGAACTATGATGCATTATCATCATCATCTTTTGTTTATTTTATCTCTCTTGCAATTTTGGTCATCTTGCTGACATGCATTTCTTTTTTCTTTCTTCTTTTAGATTTTCAAGTCCTAAATAGCACTTAATCTTTGAGAGAGAAAGGGCTAGAAAAGGAACAGTGTATGTGTGGTATTGGTTGAAGTTTCTCCCATTTGGACGAGTGCTTTTGCTTTGGATATCAGTTCAGAGGCAGCAATCCAACATGCCTATGAGGCAGATGAAAGAGAGCTCAGAGCAACACCTAGTGATCAAAACCCACTTGCAGAACTCCATGAACCCAGTTCAAAAGCCCCCCAAAACTGCTCAAAATGGGAAAGGCCCCCCATCCCATGAACCTCAGAACGCCAAACCTCACAGCCAAACTTCGCCTTCATCAAAAAACAGAGGGAGGAGAAGAGGAAGAGGTGGCAGAAAATCTGATCAAAGCGATGTTTTCATGCGCCCCAGTTCAAGGCCCTGCACTGTAGCAGATAAGCCAGTTTTGGCGCACCAGGCTGGACCTCTTGTTACTGATATTCCTCATGGGTGTGTCGAAAATGGGGGCAACATGTGTGAAATGGAGATGGGTTTTCCTTCTTCAAGTAAGTCTTTGACCTTTGCACCTAGGCCCGGGTATGGTCAACTTGGAACAAAATGTATTGTGAAGGCCAACCATTTCTTTACTGAGTTACCAGAGAAGGACTTGAATCAGTATGATGTAAGCTCTCTTCTTTGATAGGTTTTATGGTAAACACATTTGTCGAGTATATTGCAGCATAAATTCAAATGGGTTTTTGTTTGTCTTAACTGTTGGGACCCCTAATCTGACATTCAATATATATACCTGTTGTTTTCTTCTTATATTGCTGAAACTTTGCAGATATAATTGAATAGATTCCTGCTTCTCATTGTCCTTTCCTTTTAAGAGCATTAATGAGTTTTAATTTTGGCCTTTAAAGTTTGTTCTTTTTGTTTATTTTTATATGTTCCCTTTGTAATTTTTTTGGCTTCGCCTTTGCTCTGTTTTTTGCAGGTGACAATTACTCCTGAAGTGTCCTCAAGAACGGTTAACAGAGCTATCATGAATGAGCTGGTGAAACTGTACAAAGAATCTGACTTGGGAATGAGATTGCCTGCTTATGATGGTAGAAAGAGTCTATACACTGCTGGTGAGCTTCCGTTTGCTTGGAAGGAGTTCAAGGTTAAGCTAGTTGATGAAGAGGATGGAATCAATGGTCCCAAGTAAGGATGTCTAGCCACCAGTTTTGGCTTGTCTTTTTATTTTATTTTAATTTATTTTTAGGCGCTTTGATTTTTCCCTATAGTTTGCTAAAGGTCATTATTGTAACAATTGAGTGGAAACAAAAGAAATTCCCCACCGAAGGGAAGAAGTACCAAGAATTTGTTCCTTGCCCGTTCATTTTTTCTGTTGTATTTGTTGCAATGTGTCTCTCTTCCATCTGTGTATATCTGTTGAATTAATTCCAACCTCTATACAATTCTTCAGAAGAGAGAGGGAGTATAAAGTGGTCATCAAGTTTGTAGCACGGGCAAGCTTGCATCATTTGGGCCAGTTTCTGGCTGGTAAGCGAGCAGATGCTCCACAGGAAGCTCTTCAAATTCTTGACATTGTATTGAGAGAGCTCTCTACTAGAAGGTATGAAATCTCAAAGGGTGATTGTGTTGATCCCTGTTAATTCCATTCAATAACATACACACAAATTGAGTTCTTATTCATTTCAAATGCCTGCATTTAGGTACTGTCCTGTTGGGAGATCCTTCTTTTCTCCTGATATTAGAGCACCTCAACGTCTTGGAGAAGGTTTGGAGTCATGGTGTGGATTCTACCAGAGTATAAGACCTACTCAGATGGGTTTGTCACTGAATATTGGTAAATAAAAGATGGATAAGAAGTTCCTGTAAATATTAGTTCTTTTACTGTTTTCAATTTTAAATTGCTCTTATTTTCCCATCCTCTATTTTTGCCTTGTTAGATATGTCTTCGGCTGCATTCATTGAAGCTCTCCCTGTAATAGAGTTTGTTGGTCAGCTATTAGGCAAAGATGTGTTATCTAGGCCATTGTCTGATTCTGACCGTGTGAAGGTACTTTCTTTATCTGGCAATGTGGGGTGCTTCTCTTCAATTTTACTTCATTTGATAATTAGATTTTCACTTCAAAATGGTTCCCAGATCAAAAAGGCCCTTAGAGGAGTAAAAGTTGAAGTAACACACAGAGGGAATGTACGAAGAAAGTATCGTGTATCAGGACTAACATCCCAACCTACAAGAGAACTAGTGTAAGATCTCTTGTTTTGCTTCTCTTGATTGTGCAGTCACAATTTACATGCTGTTACTTTCTTCATTCCAAGAAGATTATGATAGCTAAATAACAATTGTTACTTACAAGTTACAGCAAGAGTTAAAGCAAAAATTGCTCTATTAACTCTTCTTTTTCTTCTGGAATTTTTTGCTTATAAATGCATGCAAGTTTTCTAATTATTCATGGTTCTTGTTCAGTTTTCCTGTTGATGATAATTCAACCATGAAGTCAGTTGTGGAATACTTCCAAGAAATGTATGGCTTTACAATTCAACATGCACACCTTCCTTGCCTTCAAGTAGGAAACCAGAAGAAGGCTAACTATTTACCTTTGGAGGTACAGAGTGTTAGCTGATAATTTTTCTTTTCTTACTGATTGATTTGGTTACAGGTTCTCTCTGTAATTCTCATCTGGAATTTACATGCTTGTGGTTTGCCAGGCCTGCAAAATTGTAGAGGGGCAGCGGTATACCAAAAGGTTGAATGAGAGGCAAATTACTGCTCTATTAAAAGTTACATGCCAAAGACCCAGGGATCAGGAAAATGATATTCTGCAGGTATTTGCTCTTTCAGTCTGTTTGAACCAAACAATCAAGATATAGTTTCTGTTCTTAGCATGATAGGTAGATCGCTTCATGCTTCATTGATTTGTGCTAATGGGAGAAAGAGGAAAAAATGCTAATCTTACAACCACCATTTCATTTGAAGATGGGTGTACAAATCCAAATAATTCTACCCTGCCCTTCTTCTTTCCACCCAAATGAAGCATTATATGCTCCTAGTTTTATAACCTTTGGGGAAGAGGGAGGGGGAAGGTGGCTTCTTAACATTAGGTTTTGAGAATCACAAATGTATTCAAGTCAAAGTACGGAGTGGAAAATCTGGTTGATTAACATGAAATAATTTGTTTGATCTTGGATTGACATGATTCTGTGATGTTTTTGGGTCTTGGTTTAGTTTGAGCTAATAACATCTTATGCTTTTTAAACTTCAAAAAATAACCAGACGGTTCAACATAATGCTTATGATCAAGATCCATATGCAAAGGAGTTTGGGATCAAAATCAGTGAAAAATTAGCTTCTGTTGAGGCTCGGATTCTTCCTGCTCCTTGGGTAATATTCACCATCCTAAATTTATATATGTGAAAGATGATAGGTATTACACATTGTGCCTGATCTGACTTCTATTTTATCTGCAGCTGAAATATCATGAAACTGGGAAGGAAAAGGATTGTTTGCCTCAAGTCGGTCAGTGGAATATGATGAACAAAGTATTGTTCTTATGTCTTTTGGAATCTTTTCTTTTATCTCCCTCTTTTTCCTCTAAAGCAACAAGGAGCTCCTAGCCAGATCATTTAATTTTCATGTATGGGTTCAGTAACCCCATGTTTATACCGAATATGAATGATTAGGATTTGCTGAATCCCCATGTTTATACTGAATATGAATGATTATTATTTGCTGAATCCTCATGTTTATACTGAATAGGAGTGATTAGGATTTGTTGAATCCTCATCATACCGATATGATATCCCTGCACTAATATCTTGGTCTTCTGCACTATATAACAGAAAATGATCAATGGAATGACTGTTAGCCGGTGGGCATGTATCAACTTCTCTCGGAGTGTGCAAGAGAGTGTTGCTCGTGGGTTTTGTAATGAATTGGCTCAAATGTGTCAAGTGTCTGGCATGGTATTGTTCTCTCTGCTTCAATTTTTAAATGGTTTATAGATAAGTCATTTGTTGTTTCCTGTTGAGTGGTAATTTTCTGCATTTGTTTGTAGGAATTTAACCCCGAACCTGTTATTCCAATCTACATGGCCAGACCTGATCAAGTAGAGAAAGCTCTGAAGCATGTGTATCATGCATCTATGAACAAACTCAAAGGAAAAGAATTGGAGCTTCTATTAGCTATTTTACCTGACAACAATGGGTCTTTATATGGTATGTGCCTAATTTACTGATGATTTGGTGGTAAACCATGAAATCAAGCTTTCTAGTTGATTTGCTTGAATTGACTGAATGGTTATACTGACATCTGAAGTGTCATATGATTCTGATTTTCAGGTGATCTTAAGAGAATATGTGAAACCGACCTTGGTCTAATATCACAATGCTGTCTCACAAAACATGTCTTCAAGATTAGCAAGCAGTACTTAGCCAATGTGTCTCTGAAGATTAATGTTAAGGTTGATTAATTCATATACAAGTTTTATATCACGTACACTGTATCATATTGTTTGTATGCTTTACATCGACAAAGTTCTCCCAACGTTCAAAGTACTTTAGGTGCCTTCTTGGTCAAATGAGAATGAATCCTGCTTTCACCACATATGTTAAATCCTATTCAACTAATCACCTCAAAGAGTTATGGAAAGCATACTACATGGATCTCTCCTCTTCCACCCCACTAAAGTGCATTGCCTTCCCTACTGCTCAAATTCATTCTTGCATTTGTCCCAAATTATTTGTGATTTTTTTTCCCATTATAGTCTGTTTATTCTTTCTTACCATCTGAAGTGTCAAATTAAAATATTTCAAAGCATGAATAATTACAGAATCCTTACGTTTTTTCTTTTCATGATGTAGATGGGTGGTAGAAACACTGTCCTTTTGGATGCTATCAGTTGCAGGATACCATTAGTTAGTGACATACCAACCATAATATTTGGAGCAGATGTGACGCATCCAGAGAATGGAGAAGACTCCAGCCCTTCAATTGCTGCTGTAAAATTTCTTTAACTGATATCATGCTTCCTAGAACCTTGTTTTTCCTAAAGTGGTTATTGAGGAACTTTGTTGCTGATAGATTGTTGTATTAATTGTAGGTAGTAGCTTCTCAGGACTGGCCTGAAGTCACAAAATATGCAGGATTGGTTTGTGCTCA
Source organism: Vitis vinifera (assembly GCF_030704535.1). Classification (NCBI taxonomy): domain Eukaryota; kingdom Viridiplantae; phylum Streptophyta; class Magnoliopsida; order Vitales; family Vitaceae; genus Vitis; species Vitis vinifera. The sequence goes on along the minus strand of NC_081809.1, from coordinate 6,038,951 downwards.
GGCTCACAGACAGGAACTGATACAAGATTTATACAAGACATGGCATGATCCTGTTCGTGGCACAGTTAGTGGTGGCATGATTCGGTATAAGGATTCTTCTCTATGTTTTATCTGGACTTTCCTGTGTGTGTGCATGTGCATATTTTTATACTGTATGTACATTTTTTGGTTCTAGTATTTAGATTTCTTTTTCCTCTTGCTTTCTATGCAGGGATCTTTTGGTTTCCTTTCGGAAGGCGACAGGGCAGAAGCCACTAAGGATTATATTTTACAGGTCACTACTTTGTCCATGATGCTTATCATTGAATAGATCCTCTTGTTGCATGTGTACTTTGTGACATTCTTGCTGCAGCTTGACATGGTGCCTTTGATAATCCCACAACCTTTTCCTGGTGTTGACATGTTTGCCATATTTTATATGAATTTGATTCCAAATGGATGCCATTTCGAAACTTTACAGGTACCAGTAGCACAATTTGTCTGTAGCTTTGGGGTGGCTAGCACCTCAGCAAGATGGTTGGAAAGATGGATCAGTTGGGTGCCATTTAGTTAGCATCATGAAACACTCTTCTTGCTTTTAGAAGTGAAGAAGGAAAGTGATACCCAGTCAAGTGAGGCACCATGGCTACCAAATCCACCACTGTTCATAAAAAAGCTAAAACATAATATGCTTTTTTTTTTGCTTCAAAAGTATGCTTTTATAAACTTTTAACTAACAATTGTCACAACCAATGATTTTTAAAGAAAAAGAAAGTAGCCTGGAATGACTTAAATGGCCTCAGTATTCTGATGGTGCTTAAGTAGCCTAGTCTATAGGGACTAAATTGGAATCAATCTCCAATATTAATAATGGACAGTTGCTTGTCAAAATTAAGTAAATAATCCATTTTTTTTATGCAAAACAGAAAAATAATAATATATTAATGGGACCATGTCGCACATGGGCCATACAAATCTCAATACAATAATTAAACAATCAAAAGCAGTGGTTAAAAGCATTTGGCATTCCTGATCCTGTTGTGTGCTTGACTCACAATATTGGGTATTGGTTAGAGGAGGATATGCCTATAGAATCATAGATAAAGATGAATATGAACAAAGGAGACTAGTGTAGCCGGAGTAGTTGCAATTTGTGGTTCTGATGAGTTGAATTCTGGTGACAAGATGAAATTTTGGAGCACAGTGTGGCTTCACTATTGACAAAGGATTTTTTCGATCAAAAGTTCTAACATACTTCTGTTCAGTTCAAGTAAACATCATCTGTTTGGATGAGAGGACGTGTATATGTGTGTGCGTGTGTTTGGATGAAAGGATGCTTAGTTGGGATCTCTATGTGCAGTGTCCTCACAAATTACTGCATGTGCATCATTAAGCTCTTTTCATAGTTACAATTCTTATCCTGATCAGATATTAATTTGAGCAGGGATGGTGTTAGTGAAGGGCAATTTTATCAAGTGCTACTTTATGAACTAGATGCAATCCGGAAAGTGAGTTTCAGCTTTTTATTCTTATTTTTTCCATTCTTTAATTAAAAATCATTTGAAACCAAATAGCAACCCATAGGTCCTTATAAATAATTTCTACACAGGCTTGTGCTTCTCTAGAACCAAACTATCAACCACCAGTTACTTTTATTGTGGTTCAAAAACGACATCATACCCGATTGTTCGCTAACAACCACAGGGACCGGAACAGCACTGACAGAAGCGGGAATATTTTGCCTGGTAAAGTTTTTGTTTCATGGAAAAATACAATTTTTGCTGTGTGCATATGTATGGAAACATGTCCTCACTGGGGTTCCTTTTTCCAGATTTATCTAACCATATTTGGTTCTTTTCCACAGGCACAGTGGTTGATTCTAAAATTTGCCATCCGACTGAATTTGATTTTTATCTCTGCAGCCATGCTGGTATTCAGGTAAAGCTCTGTTTTTCTTTCATTGGAATATTAAACTGACTAGATTTAAAAATAATGAAGTGTGTTTCTTCTAAAGTGATGAAAAGCAACATATTGCCCAAACAAGGAAAGGAAAAGATTTATGAAACCTGGTGGTGTGGTCCTCAATCATTTGATAAAATTATTATATTTTTTTTAAAAGATGCAAATATTTTTTACTCAAGAGAGACTTCGCCTTCCTGATACTGGGAGAACACTCACTTTAGGAGGCTCTCATTTGTCAGTTTCTAACTAACATGTGCTTTCAGAACTTTTGGAATGGATGAGTCATTATTTTCTTTCTTTGTGGCAGGGGACAAGTAGGCCTGCTCATTACCATGTTTTATGGGATGAGAACAATTTCACAGCAGATGGAATTCAATCCTTGACGAACAATCTTTGCTACACATATGCAAGGTGCACACGATCGGTGTCTGTTGGTAAGCCTGTTTTTCCTTCCTAATGAAGTTTCATATGCATCTGCATTCAAGAATTAAATTGTTCCCTTGAAAACTTTTTCGGAAAAAAATGTCAAAGATTCACCAGGAGAGTTCAATTGAGATGCAAAAGATTCCTAATATATATATATATATATATATATATATATATATTGACAAAAACATCTTGGAATTTGCTGCATTCACTAGTACAAAGTCTCAGTAGGATGTCATTCAACTTGTCATCGCTAGAAAATTTAGATCCTTTGAAGTTCTTTGTTCAAATTGTCCTCCTTGAGGAGCTCCATCATTTTGTTCTATGAGCTGCAACTGAAATAGCTAAATCCATGGCTCATTTGCAGTTCCTCCAGCATATTATGCACATTTAGCAGCATTTCGAGCCCGATTCTACATGGAGCCTGACATGCAGGAGAATGGTTCAAATGGAGGTGGCAGTGGTGGTCATGCCGCCAAGGCTACACGAGCATCTGGAGAGACTGGTGTCCGGCCATTGCCAGCACTTAAAGAAAATGTGAAAAGAGTAATGTTTTATTGTTAGAAGAGGGAAAGAGGGGTGATGTTGATTGCAGAGCCATCAGTGGGAATGCGGCTATCATGCGCTGCTCTTTCATCTCTATAGTTTCCTCATTGTATATGTATGATAATTCATGCCTGGTTGTAAGAACATCAAATTTAGATCAGTGATTATATAGTGCAAGAGAGTTTAGGTTTCTTTGTAACAACTTTGACAGAGCCCCCATGCCTTGGAAAAATGCATGACTAGGCAATGTAGAAAATGCCCAAAATGTAATCATTAATCAGTTTAGGAATTTTGCTTCAGCCTTGTGAAGAAGAATATTATCAAAGTGTGAGATGGGCGTCTGTCGTTTGGAAAGCTAACCAAGGCAACTTTTACTTTCTCCACCAACCCAACAGGAAGCATTTGTGGCAATGCTTGGTTAGAACCCAGTAGACTCCTAGGTCCAGAAAAAATAATACAAGAACAAAGTAAATTCTAAAAATGAAAATGGATTCTGGGCCCTGGGCAACCTTCTGTGCGCCTCGACTTATGAAATTGTGAGGGTTTAAAACCTGGGACCCCCAAATCCAACTGGAGGGATTTTCTGGTTTCTTTGGCTGCCATTAAGCTGTTAGCAAGTATAGCCTGCTGACGATGGGATTCTCTGTAAGTCTCTTGGCATGTCTACAACATTCTGACAGTGAGCTGAGCATGATCAACCTACTCACTCTGCGGTAGAGCTGTAGGGCCCTTACGTACAGATGTTGAAATGGTGGGCCACCTAGGGACTTTAAATGGGTTGGATCATGATGGCAGTTTGAGGAGCCATTCAGGCCATACTGGCGCCCCTGCTGGTACCTGGCCATGTGGTGGGGTTGTACCAACACATTGACACAGTCACACAGCTACTAGCTATACTTTGAAGATGTTGTTCCTCTCAGCCTTTAGATCTGGGAAATGTCAAAGGTTGTCAGCATCCAATATTCTGCAGGGGCTCAAAACAAGACCCGAGTCCTGACGTGATACAAATGGGGAGCTGACTTCAGCTAAGTCTCGGACAATCTTTTCCATGAGATTGGACATGCATGCTGAAAGCTTTTATCGCAAGGACAAATGTGTCAAGCCCTGGCACAAATCATACTAGCTTTGGCATGGTTGCTTGAGTTGTCAAGCTCAAGATACAACCCTAATGTCAAACTTATAATTTTTCACATGCTGCAGGGTATAAATGGATGTGGGGAGTAACATTTTCCAATTAACTAATGGAATTCAGTTAGGTCAGTGCAAAGGATTCTGCATTTTTTTTTCTTCTGCCCAATAGACACTTTCAGAGCATGTGAAATGCTGATAACCGATCTCTCCCCAGGCGGGTCACGAATTCTTTGAAAGTAAGTCTGACCAAAAACTAGAAGCTTCTTGGTTGCTGCATTTGATATTCATGCATTGAATATAGAATTAATGCGCCTCATTTCCCATGTACTGAATGGTGCGATTGCTTCTCAGACAGTCAATACTCAAATCTCAAGGCTTGTTTCCCAAAGACAATTCAGACATCCAAATGCAATTCATGAAACAATTGGAGTATCTTTCAGAGGATTCTATATATATAGTTTCCTTAAGGTTCATACAGAGTCCATGATTGAGTAGTGGAGAGTTCATTTGAGTTTCATTCTATGGATTTGATGAAGGACAAGTTCTATTGCATAAACCATATATGCCACACTTTGATATCACTAATGATACATATTTTGATATTGACCAAAACCATCTTCTTCTTTTTTTCCTCCAATTGAAGGAATTTTTACTTAACGAAAAAAAAAATATATATATATATATATAACTAATTCTGGGTCTAACAAATAAACAAAGATGCACTATCTGATCATTGAGAAAGAAAGTAACAATCTTGTAGAATATTTCATGACCCAGCAAAAGCTAACTATGCCACGAGTAAATATACAATCCTCATCAATCACTGTAAGCAAATGCCATCTAGCATGAAGATTAAGATTAAGTTCAGGATGTCCTACTGAATCAATTAAGTTTCTTGGATTTGTTTGATCACTTCAGTTTGATAAAATAAGACCTACCTTTAACACTTTCATAATATATACTTGTTGCAGTCACGGTGACAAATTAACTGTTGAGTACACTTCTATATTTCTGAGACCACTGTCTGTAAGCAAATTCTTGAGCACAAGAATGAAAACTAAGAGACCATATGGATGAATGTTTAATATATCCAGTTTTGAAAAGAGATTGCACCCACTTTGTGAATTAGAAGTCTGAACTTTCATCCAACAAAAATACAGAAGCCTGCAAAGTTAGGAGACTTAGGAACAAATTAATTAATTGATGAACAAGATAAAAGATGAAAAGCAAGTTTATAAGCAAATGTAGTGGGGGGAGAGAGAGAGAGAGAGAATGTATAGTGCTGCAGCAATGCTGCTGTGCAAGTGTAAATAGACCTATTATGCATCATAATACAAGTCAGAAAACAACATCATCATGAAAAAAAAGCTTGTCCTACTCCCTTGAGAAAAACTACACTAAAAAGAAGAACAATGTATAAAAACTGCTGCACTTTATGATTCACTGTTGTCTCTTTGAAAACCCATGGATATGCTCTTGGAAGCATCTGGAACACTCCATATTAATTAATAAACCCTAGTAAGTGCACTCTTCAAACTTATCTCCTTAAAACCCTTGGAAAGTTTCCGAAGAATGAAACTAATGACCCTTTTGGTGATTTGTCCAAAACGAAAGCCCTGTGGACACTTGTCCAAATGGAGCTAAACCAGCAAGGCCTGAAAGGAACCAGACTGCAAAGAGAGACAGCAACTAGACCAATAACTTGAAAATTTTGAAGTAGGGTGCACATGATTTTGCTCATAACTTGCAAAATGAATTAGATTAATGGTTGTACATTTTGTGTCTACATCTAAACAAAAAAACCAAAAGGAAAAAAAGAAAAAAGAAAAAAAAGAAGGTTTTTTTTACACTAATTATCTCAGACCTGTATTTTTAGCCAGAATGGTTGTGTTGTCTGCTCTTGAGCTGAGCATTCAAAGAATACATCAGAAATTTGAAAAGGTCCTTCAAGCCCTATAAATGGATATATGTTATTCTTTTAGCTTATACCCTCAAGACAGAACTGACTCCACCATTGTAGAAATATTAAGCTCTCATTTTTCAGAAGTACTTTAGGCAAGAAGAAAGTATTCTATTCATATCCAAATCTGCCAGATGCTCTTCTGTGCTAGGACAAGTTCAGTATTCCATTACTTGTTATATTATCTCAGATGCCTTATATTTCAAGCAGTTGCTCTTCCTTTCTATTTTCACGAACACTTACATCAGTCAAGTGAAACCAAACTCAAAAAGAAAGATGTTCGGAGCTTCATTGTTGGTTTTGTTCTAACCAGTTGATGGTGTCTAATCACAATAAACAATCAGTGGAGAAAGATAAGATACTCATCAGCAACTATAAGGTTTTTGGGACAGTTGGATTAGTAAGATTATATAACCCACTTCATAAAAACCGATAGGCAGAAGCAGGAAAGAATTCAACCTGAGGGAAGAAGACGAAGGTCAAAAAGAATTTAATGGGGCATATAGGTCTGAGCTCTCTCCTACCCCAAAACAGACAACATATAATGCAATGACAGATGATAGAATAGTGAACACTCAACACTTACTAAGTCGACAGTTAGATCCAGCTCCCATGAACTTTTCTGGTTCACCTCAACATATTTTCCTGACTTCTCCGACCATTGCTGGGCAGATCCCCACTTCGTAAAAACTTAGGTAGATGGATATGCCTGGGTCAATTCCAAATCAGACAGCAAGGGAGATTGATATCCTAAAACATCATAGGGCACAGGTTCATAAGAACAATATTGTTAATTATTTTGTTAGTGGGTAAAATTCCAGTTTATGAAACCCTAGACAATCAGATATAGGAACCAGCACATCATATACATGGAATAGGAGATGCATACCTCATGAATTAACAGAAATAGTACGGCATGACTCAATCCCAAAGCACAGTGGGGGATCTTGAAATATTCAAATGGCATGGAGACGCAAAAAGATCCTGTCACTCAAAACCCTAACCAACTCATCAAGCTAACATTTTTTTCGCGCAAGTTTAAAACAAGAAAACCCCACATTCAGAACACCAGAATTAACGTACTTCAAAAGAAGGATGTCACAGAAACCCAGATGAGCAAAAATCCAAGACAAGAAGATCACATATATATATACCTTTTTAGGGATTTTACAAAGAAAACCCAGATGAGAAAGTAAGCATAGAAGTGGGACTTAGGGTTTTTATTCAGGATTAGGGTTTCTTGTGCTACCAACAACAGGTGAAACTGCCACATGATCTGATCTCTGTTCACAAAGGGAAGCAAGTTTAGATCATGCTGGCAGCTTCAACTGATAGTGGTGCACCCATTAGAAGAAGAAGAAGAGCACTCCCTAGTAGGGTAGACTCATGGGGAAAAGAGAGACCTATCATACAACAGAGCTGCTTCTTCTGCTGCTTCTGCAGCTAAAGTTCACCTAGAGAAGAGAGGATGTGAAGGATATAAATAGAAGTGTGAAGAGAGGAAATTAAAGGGGAGTAATCAAATTTTATTTGACACAAGATGGAGAATAGAGGAACTGAAAAGCTTTGAAAATTATTGAAGTAAAGTGGTCCCAAGTGATGCAAATTGAATATTGTCACGCCAACACCACCACCATGCAGATTGCAGACAGGTTAGTGAGAGTTTCTAAATATTGTAAGAGCATTAATAACTTTAGAGGTTGAGAGCATGGGGGGACCCTTACATGCATATCTCTCTCTCTCTCTCTCACACACACACACACACATACACACAAATGGAAGGCATCATCCATGGAGAACTACTGTAAACGGTAGTATATGGTGGGGGGACCAATTTGCATGGTTTCAATAGTAGTGTTGCATAAGGTTCACACCAAAAAGAAAAACAAAGCAAAGAGCATCTCAATCGCAACAAAATTATGTGACTCTCTCTCTCTCTCTCTCTCTTATTCTTAATGTTTTGGGCATTTAATTCATTCCCTATAAGCATCTTTTTTTTGTTCAGTGATGATAGCTTTTGCTTTGCAAAATTACCATTTGTTGAATACTTGGTGTCAGCTAAATGACTCGTGAGAGATATCTGATGCAGACATAAGAAGCGATTGATGTATGTATGTTCCATATCTAATTTAAAACAAAAATGAAATTGAAATTGTGTGTTACATTAAACCTTTGACCCAATAAGCCCAAATCTTTACTTATATACCTGGCCTAGGTGAGCCTATATAACCTTTTAGCTAGCTAGGATGACAACGTTTTGTTCCTTTTGATTTCATTTTGATTCTTTGCGGTATGCGCATGTGTATAGAGATGGAATCATGATGTCCAAAAGTCGCCTTCTTTATTAGAAAATAAAATGTTCTATACAAAAAAAATATCTTAATATATTTTGAAAGCCCTGTTTAGATTTGCATAACCTTTTAGAGATTTTATTTGTAGGTTGGAATAATATTTGATTTGGCAATCGTTGCATCTGAATTGCAGTAGGCCAATGAGACTTCACACTACAAAAATCTTATCTACTATAATTTTTTTCTAGGTATGGCCTAGCATTATTTTTTTTCCTCATAGGTCCTACCTACCTTATTAGTCTATGGATCATGGCTTATATTCTCCACATGTCAGCGGATTTTTTTCTTTTATGTACATGTAACTTAATCATAAGTAATCATAACAAAATTTGTTCCTCATCAACTGTGAATATTTAATAATTGTGAGCACATGCACTACTTTTGGAGTCGAATTTTGGGGCTTGGTTTGACACTGAAAAAAGGGTATAATGCAGTGGTGGGGTAATCTAAAACATATATAGATTGCATTGGAAAGAAGATGGTAATGAAGGAAGATATGGGTGGTTAGTAGAGCAGCTTATAGGGTTTTTAGTATAGTTGTTATGTTTGTTAATTTTAGAAATGGTACTAGTGGATTGTTAAACTATATTTGTACTTGGACTTTATTTTGATTAAATTTGTTCAAAGACATTTATTTCAAACTTAGATTAGAAATTATTTCAAACTTGGATTAGAAACCTTAATGGTATTTACTTTCCCATGTTACTCTTGAATATTGGTTTTTATGTTGATGGATTAGATCTTTAGTTAGGAAAGTTTTGTATGATTTATTTATATATATATAAAAAAATTCAGGATATTTTGATTGACTATTAATTTGGATTAGAAGAAACCCTTAGAGTTAAATCTTTGACTTGAGATCATGGGTCAAATTTCGGGTTCTCTAGAATTTGGGTCGTGTAACAATGATTTATTTATATAAAAAATAAATTTCAGGTGTTTGTTGACTGCTAATTTGGATTAGGAGAAACCCTTAAAGTTAAATCTTTAATCTGAGATCATAGGTCAAATTTAGGGTTGTCTGGAATTTGGGTAGTATGACAATTATCGTAAATTTGGTGAAAACTTTTGGAGATTATAAGAAAGAAAGAACGGCTCATTGAATTTGTTTATAGATTACTATTGGATTCGCGTTTTGCTTGTGAGGAAGTATTTTGTTGTATATTTTTTGAAAGTGTATTCTTTGAAAGTGTTTTTAGTGGAAGTGAATTTTTTCTTTTCTCCGTGAATCTCAATAAGTGATATTATAATTTTCTAAAATTGTTTTTAAAAACACTAAAAAGGGACGCTTATTAGACAGTGATCAAGAGTTTTTGATGTTTCAATTAGAAAGGAAGTTATGACTGACTGTATGCCATCCAGATAGACATGTTAAGCCTCTGTCGAGCTTTAGGATAATCACCCTGCTCCTTAATATCAGCACTGCTTTTAGAATTCCTATCTTCTGGTGAAACGAATAGGAAGATCAGATGTTGTACCTAGTCTGCAGATGGTTTCTCTCCTTTGTCAGCCGAGATCAGTTTTCATGGGAGTATTATTAGACAAAAAAAAAGGTTCATGATGATAAAACCAAACAAAATCAGCCTTAAAAGGAAAGCTTTCATGCATATATAATGCCTAATCGAGTGCTGATGATCATGAACTTTCCTTCCAAATAGAATGAGTGTCAAATAATATACATAGCTAGTTCAATCATTCCACAACGCGGCGCCTGACTTGTTTTTAGTTCAGTTTTTGTGATTAATCACTGCAATGTATTTGACAGAAGGCGGAGTAGCCTGACCAGGCTTTTCTTTTCTTCTCAGAAATAAGCTTAGAAAATATATGTACTGAGTATAAACGTACAACTAGTTCTTGGGGCCACGGTATGTGATGACAATCGCAAAGATTGATTAAGCAGGATGGGTGGGCAAGTGGTGGCTGTTAATACGAGCAAGTAATACAGGTTTCCCAGGGTTTAGTTTGTTTTTTCCCTGGTCCTCTAGCTACTATCTAGATGGCTTTTCTGTGTTTTTATTTTTATTTTTTACTTATCTCATTTCCCTTTTAAATATGATCAGAAGCAAACAAAACAGCACGTTGAATGGCATCAAAGTGGGTTTCCCAAGTAAACTACTGTGGAAGGGAAGTTCAGAAATATTCTTGTATTTTATGTACAAAACCAGTGATGATCAATGCAATGTGTGAGCTGATCCGTTGTTTCCTGACTAAACCATATGTTGGTCTAGAGCTTCTCATACTGCCAAGCGACGCAGGAAAATTGTGTGTTTGACCAAACTAAAAAGCACTTTTAACAAGAGATGCTTCTGATTCATTGACCACTAAAATGCGTTAGTGTACGTCATGTAATGAAAAAATGTGAGATTCCATTAATATAAGATTGAGATGCTTGAACGAGTTTCTGAACCAAAATTAAGCCATTTGCATTCTCACCCCTGTGAATTTTCTTTCTTATATACAGCAATTGGCAGTATTACATCCAAGATATCAGGTTCCTTTCATGTTTTCTCAGAGTCGAAGCAATATATTTTTTGGTGGTTTTCTAGCAGCTAGCTAGCTAAGAATTGAAGAGATGGGTGAGACTTTAGTTCAGAAAAATCTGAGAGGCAAATAGATATATAGCATTAGGTTGCATGTGGATTCAGAGTTACTGAGAAGATCATTTGACAACAACCTAACCATGAATACTTTACAAGCTTTAGAAAAAAGGAGAGTATAGTAGTATGGTCTCTCAAGACACCATTGGGGGACAATCATAGCGCCGCCCTGCTTCTCTGTTTGCTGGGACTTGCTTTTGCTATAAAAGCTACCTCACCTTCTCTAGCATTCACGCAGGGCCTACTTTATTTATGAATTGTGAGAGTCCATCTTCCATTTTTGGATGATTCACATGCTCAAAACATTATTGGATATGTAATTTTGATCTTTGAATTTATCAATCATCTTATAGCAGCTGCTTCATAGTCTTTGAAAAGCTAAGACACAGCTCCATGAGTTTTTGCAATCCAAGAAGATAAACCAATGAAACCCACAGTTCAAAACTGCAGTAGCTCACTCCACTCTTTAATGCAACCAAAATGAATTGGATTTTGATTAGATTTGTGGTTGAGCGATTGGGAAGTGGGGCTCCTAAACAGTGACATGAAATATCAAGGCCAGCCATTGGACCATTTCAGCAAAATTCATGAGCTCAAGACTCCATCAGTGAGATGGACTGAGGTCCACTCAGATAATAGGACATTTGGGCTACAAAAGGTTTTTACCAAAGACAGAGGGTGCTTCAAGACCTTGGCTTTACCAAAATGGTTGTCACAGTTTTGCTGTCAAGGAGGTGGTCCATTTGCTGTGCCCCCCCCATAGGTGATAGGTGTGCTTAAGCTGGTCAGTTTGTAGCTTGCACCCTCTTATTGAAAACCTTACCCACTGCAAAAAGCTTCACTCCTTTTATTAGTATGCCTCTCTACCACCTAAAATCATCACCCTTTCCAATTTCAGTCTACCCACCCACTTTTGTATATGCTGGATGCTACTCACAGGTCCTATAGTGACAATTTCCTATCTATGGCCCCAGGATTTTCTCAAATCCAGAGATGAGTCTCTGTTGAGATCTAGCAAGGACTCAAAACAATTGCAGGAAAATGTCGAAATTACCTAGGATTCATTTCTTTTGTCAGACTACATGTAAATTTACAACAAGTTATTGAGGTTTTCTGGAGCAGCAATATTGAGAACATAATGGGAAGACAAAATCATTTTTTTTTAGATTTTTAAATAATCAAATATGGTAGAAGCTGATAAGGGAGAAAGAAAGGGCCAAAATGATTTCCTTGTGACTAAAGGCACTTTGGATCTTAAAATGTGTGTGAGAGGGAGAGGTCCTTGGTGTATGTTCCCAAAGGCAAAGACCCCTGTTAGGCCTAGATTATTATTAAGACTGGGGTGGTCCTCATTTCAGGATGCCAGAACAGTGAGGGTGGTAATAGCCTAGTCTAGATTAGACTAGACTTAGTAGAGTGGTCCAGTACTAAAACTGTACTGTGTGAACTGTGAAGGGAACATTTACACCCCCACCCTCTCTCTCTCTCTCTCTCTCACACACACACACACACACGGAGTCACATCTTCTAAGCATCATATACATTATGGTCACAGAAAAGGCAAACAAGAGAAGGCAGTGAAAAGAGAGAGGAAGGCAGCTGCAAATCATTAATTAGTCTATGGATGGGTATTTCATGGGTCACTACGACATACACAAGGACAGACAGCAGCAATGAGAAGGATGGTTTGGGATCCAATCCAACCAAATCTCACTGTCTCTTTTGTTTTCTTTTCTCTTTCAAGAAGCTGGGTTAATAATTACTATAGATGGGGCTGGTGGTACTGCTTCCATTAAGAATCAAAATATAATAATAATAATAATAATACATGGTGTGAGGCTCATGAGGAAGGACTTCCGATTTCAATTTCATTTTATCATGGAAGCTCTCTCATCATGAGAAAAGCCACACCAAATCCTCACACGGACCCTATTCCATCATTGTTGGGTATGGAGATGGTTCCCCTTTTTCAAGCTGGCGCATAGTTTATTCCACCCTCCATTGCTGTATAAAGCAGTCAAGTAAAAAGGCCACCATCTTTTAGAAATAACCGGGCACCATTTATGCATACAAGCTCTACTACTGCATTCAGTCCCACTAATTACATAGCAGGGAACACCCATTATGATATATGATATGGCAAATTTTTCTTTCTTTGGAGTAGTACAAACAACCCCAACTCATTGTAACGGTTCCGCCCCCTCTGATTCACGACACCCATCCTTACATGTGGAATGGTTACAAGAAATTTCCAGGTAGTGCAATTTTGGAAGGTCTATAAGATGGTTACCAATCAGATAAAACCTTTGTACTAAATTAAGTAAAACTGATAATAATAAACACAGAAAAACAGTGAGTTGAGTAAAAGGATTTGAGTTTCTGTAACAAGTTAATCAGCCTACTCCCATCATTGGGAAATTACATCAATGGCTAAGCATTTCAGAATAAAAATTAGGACATTAATGAAGGACCATCTCAATAAATTACAGATAGATAATGCGCAAAGTGAATCTAACCCTACAAAGGAAATAATATGGTTAGGTTGCTAAAACATATTGACTGAATGACACAGGGTTGTAATGATTCTTGGGAGGAAAACCCAAATATTAGATCCCCAAAGAAATGAAGTAACAGTACAATAGCACAACATCTAGGGCTAACAAAACTTTGGAGTGAGGATGAGATTATTGCCTACAGGTTAACCTATTCTTGTTCCTAACTTCTTGAACTGGTGAAAGTTCTTGTTTGTGTGAGCAACATTTTGTAGAGGTTTTCAGCCGTTGGACGGTCAGTCGGGTTTCCCTTAGTGCACCAGCGGACCAAATCAACTAGGAATCCTAGTTTTTCTACTTCAGTCTCTGGTCCCTCCTCTTTGCCAGATTGAGCCATTTCAGGCTCCTGTGAACCCAATGCTTCCAATTCCTCTGGCAGTTGTGGTCGTTTTCCCATCTGCTTAAAATGAAAAATTGAAATTTATATACCATCTTAAATATAACAATAGCAAGTTGAAACTTAAAACTACAAATGAAGTGTGGAAGTAGAGTATTTGTCCATAACCCTCAGTTGCAACCTCAGAACATGGAACCCAAACTATTATGCAATGAAACACTACCGTTATAGTCAATTAGAAACTAATGAAGGGGAATATACCAGAATAAAAAATTTTCCCTATTCAACCTTGCAGAATCTTGTGACTGAGGATGTCAAATCTATAATTGTTTGGTTAAGAATAAGTTTCTTCTTTAACCAATTACAGAGCATATATTCATGTATAAAAACCATTCCCAGTATCTGTCTACCATCATCATCACATTTCTTAGTTGTGGTCTGCTTTCACACAAAATCTTGGTCCACCCTGAACTAGTTGTCTTTAAATGAGAAAGGAAAAGATGGAGAGGAGAGATGGAAGAGAGAGAGGGAGAAGGGGAAGGGAGAGAAGAAGAGAGAGCATACCTGAAGTTGATCATGAAACTGCGATTCTGATAACTCAAAATAAGGAACTTGCAAAGTCAATAGTTCCAAGAGGAGACACCCATATGACCAAATATCCACTTCCTGCAGCCAGATAAGAAAGAGAACTTATGACCCAAAGTCACATCTACCAATTGATGAAAGTAGCAATGGCACTGCTATCCAAACCCATCAAAATTCAGTATTTCATAGGTAAAAAGGAAAGCATTTCCCATTTGAAACTCATATGTATATTTGCATAGCAAAGACAAGATAAACATCCAAATCAGACTAACAGTTTGCAAATATTTAAACAAGAAAAAATAAAACAGAAGTGAAAAAGGAGAAAATGAGAAGAGGAGAATGAGGAAGGAATTGAGGGTGCTGTGCTCATTCAATTTTTAAATCATTACGTTCCATCTCTTCTGGTCCTAGTGTTTGCATATACATTCTCTCTTACAATAAAGATCAAGGTATCAAGAAGTTGACAACCAACCAGCTATTCATATTGTCAAATTGGTTCACTATTAACCAAAAAAAAGAGAAAATAAAACCAAACAAACAAAAAACCAATGCCTGTCAGAGAATTGTGACATAGTTTGCCATAGCCAAACTACCACTGAAATGCCCCATAAACAGGGGTCTCAAATTTTAGCCACATCCAACCCATCTAACTTTCAATTATTTTGAGTTCACATGATGACACCTTGCAACACATTCAAGGCATCCAAACCCATTTGAAACCTGTCTGCGCGCAAAAGCCCAAAACCATTATACTGGCCCAACCCCACCTAATTTTGGACAAGTTTGAGTTAGCAATCCTAGCAACAACTTCTGATCAGACCAAAGATGATTCACCATGAACAAAACCCTGATCTATTTAGTGCCACCCCTATCCAAAAAAACAGAAGATACAAACTATTCATAGAAAAATTGGCGACCCATCATTAATATTTCAATCCAATTAAAAGAACTAATCTCTAGTCAACTACACTGTTGAGGCTTTGCTTTTGAGATGCATCACTATAACAGTAAAACAGACGAATGACAAATAAAAGGAAAAGCAACCATGAGACACCATATAAGTACAGCACAACAAAAAAAAGATAGTCGAAAGTGAGTAGGGGTGGGTGGTTTACATTGGTTCTTAACCAACCCAACAAATGAACCAAGTTGATTGACTTCTATTAAATTAGAACTGATTAGAATAGATCTAGTTATTAAACCAAACCTACCCAATTTAGAATCATTCCAGATTGGCTTCATTAGATTTGGGCCAAAATCAGACTCGATATTTTCCAGAAAAATCAAACAAAAAAAATCTGCTTTCACACACTAAGGTCTATCTATCAAAATATTTTACATAGATATTCATGCCTAAAAAACATATTGTTGTTGAGAGAAAAGTGAGAAAGAAAGAAATTAGTTAAACTTGGCTATAGAGGAAAAGAAACCAAAACAAGGGTAACTTATTACAGTATGGTTCAGTTTCAACCCATGCAAAGCCTCTTTACCCAAATGTCAAATAAATCATTTTGGTTTCTCATTTAAAAAAAAAAAATTGACAAAAAACCAGCTTACATAGGTTCGGTTCTTTCTCAATCGGTTTGGTGGGTTTTTTGTCCACCCACAAAATTGGGTGGAATTTCATCATTCAACAGTAACCTGATATTTTTTTTCTATGTTATATTTTAGGAGCAGATCTGTGGATCTTCAACAATTCCATGAAAGTGAGATTGTTCCATTCTGCCAAATCAATTAGCCAGCATCCATGACGGATCAATGTAATAATGACTTCAAGATTCAAACATAAAATTTATCATTAAAAAAAGGGACAAAAGCAGATTTCTTTAGCTTCTTTCTCATGTAGAATCCACCCAAGAGAGAGAAAATCAGTAGCTTTAAGGTGACAAGAAGATATCCAATGGTCACCAATCTAAACAGAGATTCATAACATGTCTTTTTCTAATATTTCATTGCATATATTTTCTCATGTATGCGCTTTTCTGTAAATTTAGTTCTAAATTATTAGCATCCTAGACATTCCATTTTGGCATTCCTCCTGCTAGTTTCAACCGTGAACAACACATTGCTTGAGGTAAATAAATGCCACAAAACGTCATCCCCTATGTAAGCACTTCATTCATCCTAACCTCACCCTCTAGTCTTGTTCCACAATCCACATCTTATTTAACATTGTTGCATTATCCACGTTCTCTATCCCTTCACACACTTTATCATATACTTTAACCAAGAATGATGATCCTGGACAAACTCAGTGCTTGATCTCATTGCAAGAATTTGTAATCATTTTCTGAGATCACTCTTATGTTATCATTAAATATTTCTAGAAAAGCTTGCTCAATCCATCAATCGTATTTCTTCAATTTGTTAAGGAGACCTGTGTGATATTATTATGGGTTAGGACTTGGGAATGATAAGCTTGGGTGGTACCTTAGGATTACATTAACTTCATTCACAAGAACTTGGATTGTTCTCATCATCAGGATGCAGAGTATAATATAATCCTTCAGCCCACTAATGACACAGTGGACAAACTTGACCAGAAGAGGCACTGATGCTTTTCTGAGATGTTTGGAACTCTGGAATAGAAGATAGGAATTGGAAATCCATTCCATCTCCTATTCATTACCGTGTTTAGATACTTAATAGAAATGGAAATAAGAATAAAAATTCATTCTCATAGAAATCAAAACTTGCTCTTATTTGAATTTTGATTTCTCTCTTCCACATGGTATTGTGTTTCACCTTCATTCTCATTTACTATATTCTTTTCCATGTACCAAAAGCAACCTTAAGGAGATTTTTGTAGCTATTTTCTTCCCAAAGAGTAGCTGGGGCAGGAATTTTAAGTTGTTGCTTGTATAGGCAACCATTGTCCTGTTTTACTTTTTGAAGGACATTGTAATTTTCATCCATTTGTAATGTTCTCTTTCTTATTAATTACTAAAAAATTCCCTACTTGTAAAGTTTATCTCATTAATTATTTAAAAAGTTCCCTATTTTCTCAAGTATACCTTCAGAACCCCTATTTTCTCTAGTGTATTTTCCGAGTTTGAAAGGAAGACCATCTGTTTGAAAAGATTTTATCGTCTTCATCCACCCTTGTCCTATCCTATGAATATCAATACAGATGAATACCCTTTTCTCATGATAATCTCTTTCTGTCTTAAATACAATTTTCACCCAAAGAAAAAGTATCATCTAGCTCAAAGTAAACATAACTTTGCACATGCCAGTCAAAGAACTTGCATTCAATTCCACAAACAGAACAGGTATAAATATGGGCCAAAAGCAGCAGATTCACCAGAGAAGTATATGCTAATATATGCATCTATTGCATGCTAATTTTACACAGGTATATATATATATATATATATATACAGATACATACATACATATAGATAGATAGATAGTTTAAAAACTCAATGGATGAGAAATTTACCAGCCCATATATCTCCCGTTTATGCATTGCCCGCAGCACCTCAGGTGCCATCCAACGAGGTGTTCCAACACAAACATCAGGTGGAGGTATTCCAATGTGTGCAATGCAGCAGGAATGTAAGAAAGACCGAAGAGGTACTGCTCTATCAAAATCACAAAGCTTCACGACAGGTGTTCCATCAGCTCTCTTCTTATCCAAATCAATCAAAATGTTTTCACTTTTTATGTCACGATGAATAATATGTTTTGAATGCAGCTCTGCCAATGCAGATGCAACATCTCTAGCAATACACAATGCCAACTCCACTGGGACATGCTTCTCACCAGCTTCTGATAGCTTCTCTAAATAACTCTATTATAGGGAGGCAAAACACTCAAGCATAAATTAAAAGATACATGCGTAAATTAAGCAACTAAAACATGCCATTGATAAATTAAAGGCAAGATTACCTTCAAAGATCCCCCTTTTACATGCTCCATCAAAATTGCAGACTGCAATACACGGTGCTCCAGATTTCCATCTGATGCAGGAATCCACTTGGAAGATATCTGATGCCCATAAATCTCTACTATGCAGGAGTGTTTAAGAGCACCTAAAATTCTCACTTCCCCTAGACAACAGTACTCAAAATTCCTAACTTCATCCACGGAATCACCACATACTTCTAAAATACGCACCTGCAGTATCCAACAAGTCAAACAGGTCACAAGCTAACTGATAGCCTAAATGACGCAATAAAGTGTAATAATCAACAGGAACTACGTGCCCAATGCCTATAAAGTTGAGAATGATATTGGCACATAATAAATTGAACAGAGAATTTAGTTGAAGGCCCAGGGGAAATAACTAAAACCCAGATAATGAATGACACATAAGACAACTAAATGAAGACGCATTCATGTTTTTACTAAAATTGAAATATAAAAACATAGAATTGAACCAATTGATGCATATAAACCAAGGAGGCTTTTAAAAAGACACCATGTGATCAGCACTGGCTTTAACTGAAACCCAATCACAAAATAAAAAACAAGCTCAATGTTTTCTACTTGGTCAGAATGTAAACCTGAAAAGTTTTCAAGAAACAAGAACACACCTTTGCTGCAGCCTCAACTGATCCAAATTTGCACTGGATGAGTGAACTAGAGGGTGCATTTGCAATTTCATCACATGCGGACAGAGAAGGAAAAGAACCTCCTGTAACAGGAGTGCTTTGAGTTGAAAGAGGAACATTAATCCGACTGAGAGGAATGTATCTGTAAAAAACAAGCATGCATGTCAGATATTTCAGTAAAGAACACAAATTATAATAGAAACAGGCATTTATATCAAATGCAAATGAGATTTCAGAAAAGAAAACTTAGATAATACAATTAGTTTAATGATGAAATAGTCAGGAAAATATAAAGTAGAAACAATTATATAACTAGAAAACATCTTATGGTTTCATCTTATATAGATTTGAACCTAAAGCAGAACTAATTGGCAAAAACATTGTAAATCCAATGTCTTGTGTTTATTAAAAAATTAAAAGAAAAAATGGACAAAAAAACAAAAGAGGCAGCAAAAAAACAGTGGCAACGCTCAAGTTACTTATCCATAAACAACTAAATAATCAAAACAGAACCAATCTTACAAATCTCAAAACAGGAATACCATATGTTGCCCAGTTTCAGGAAGAATAGGCCAACCCACAATTGCAACTGAAAAATAAATAAATGAAGAAATAAATCATGTGAAGTCCATTGCTTTAGAGGACCTTCATGCTCAGTATTTTATTTTGAGACAGTACAATATGTTATATTTTATTTAAAAAAGAAAAAGCATAATGTTAGAAGAGTGGTATGGGGAGTTTGCATGTTTAGATCAAATTCCATGCTCCATATTAATACATTACCCACATACACAAGAACACAGCTCCATATGCATCTCTGAATACGCAGAATGACTAGCAATGACGGAAAATATATATATATATATATATATATATAAAGAATGACCTGCAAAAATATTCTGGGTCTGTCTCTTCTCTAATATCATGTGGACGACAAGCATCAACTATCATGCGAACCCATGAATCACCCCTCTTAGTATGAACAACGTTCCAAGCATGTGGTAAAAAATCCAAGTAGCCCCTAACAAGCTCACAAGGAACTGGAGGCTCCATTCGATCACATAGATACTAGAACAATTGAAAATTTTGTCAGCTCATAATTGCTAAAAATTAGAAGCAGATAGCAAGCAAATCAACCCAGCCAGAAAAAGAAAAATAAATCCAGTAGTAGAATCACCTTCATGAGCACTGCACGATGTCTACATACACCAAACTGCAAAGTCCCTATGGGAACTATGATGGAATTGCGTCTTGCTTTGATAGAACGAAGAGATTTCTCACAGAGATCAGAGACAACAATATCTTCTACAGTGTCCAAATTTTGTTTGTTAGATGTACTAATATTGTTACGGTTTCCAGTTGAGCAGGAGCAAACAAACGGCTTTTGATAGTTTGAACCAGATACGGATTTTCGTGTCCTCTCAATAAGAGCACTCTTATCACTGCCTCCAAAATGATCTGATACAAAAAGAGCAAGCAATGACGCAATCTGCAGGTTATCATCAGTAACCTGTTTCCTTTCTTTCGTTAAACCATTTAGCTGCTTCAACTGGGACACCAACGCTTGCGCAGACAGAGTGATTGCATCTAACTCTTCATCCCTTTCCCTGAGGAAAAGAATTAAACATATCAGTTAAATTAAAATATATATAATATGCCTATGGCTTACCAGATAGCAGAAAAATCAAAACTAATATCAAATTCAACATTAAAGTGCACCAAGAACAAGGAACAACCTGTCCAAAAGAATGACTTCACGTGAATCAAAATGAAAATTTTGCTCATAAACCGTCAATGGCATGAAGGGCCGATCACGCCCTGCATCATAAAAGCCATCTGGTAGGCGGTCCTCAATGTTACAGTATGAAATTTTACTATATTTACAAGACAAATTTGAGTGTTCATTAACTGGTCTCCGAGCCTTGCATGGTTTGGGGTTATCAAGATCCCTATCAGAATGCCTTTTCGACTTTGGTGTACTTTTAGATACCTCTGAAGATGAGCCTTCATTTTTCTCACTGGCTCCTTTTGATAGAGAGGATAATGATGCATCATCATCATTACATTCACTTTTACTCCCCTGATTTATTGCAATGGAATCAAGGACAGCACATGACCCTTTTCTTGGACCACTTTCAGCATCCTCAACACTGTTAAGCAAATTCTCACTCTCAGCTTCTTCAGAAAGTAACTGTTTATCATCATTATCTAGAACCACAATGTCTGGTGCATGTTCTGCAAGAGATTCAGGGTGAAGAACAGCTAGTTTTCCATGTTCACATTTTTCCGCTGCCTTGATGGTCAACACCTCAGCATGGTCTTCACTTTTCCACTTCCTACTATTGTTTAAACGCTCTTGACGTGCTCTCTGTTGCAAATAATATCTTCGCTTCCACCCCTTCTGAGACATCCTTGCCACAAAACATCGACTGTTCGATGATGGCCCAGTTAAAGTACTTGATGAGGTATTAGGAGAGCCTGAGTCAATTCAAAACAATATACACTTTGTATCATAAGCATGCTAGAGAATCATATGCAAAAGCAAAAAAGAACAATGTCAATATTAACAAATATACATCTGCATGTGTGTGTGCACTGGGGAGATGTGAGACCAGGTCTCACCATTACAGCAGATGCTTTCATCAATCTCTTGATTGGTAGTTTCCAATACATCCATTTCAACTGAAGAGCTGATGAATTCATCATTGCATGCATCTTTGCCATTTCCTTCCAAATTGCAGCATATCCATGAGGGTATTTGACAACAACTGAGAAGCTTATTGTACTTGAACGATAACAAAGAATTAAGGGCACAAAATAAACATGTCAGGTTTGGAGATTCGGACATGGAAATGCAAAGTAAAATTTAAGTAAAAAGCCATGAACAACCAACTGCTAATAAAATTTTCCCACTGCAAATTTAAGAATAAAAAATTAAAAATAAAAACAATTAAAAAAAGCCACCAGAGAAAAATTAAAAGAATAATATTCAGAATGTATATTAAAAGATAGCCTGCAACCATCAGAATTTTTATTTTTTGGGAAAGTACAAACAGTCACCTGAAAAGAGGATCCATGCTGTCAGTAAGTGGGAAGGCAGAAAAGAGGTATAATGGAATAGAGATCTGAACAAGGAAGGAACTGAAATTTGCTAAATCGAACAATAGGAAGAGAATAATGCAGGATGCTAGAGAGATGACAAGGGACTGACATCACATCATTTTTCTTAGTTTATGATTAATAGATAAATACCTGAAGATTTAAGTTCTGAAGGTTATGCATTGAGACAAGCTCAAGAGATCCCAACGACGTCAACCTATTATTTGATAGGTCCAAATTCTCCAACCTTTGCAGAGAAGACAAGCCTGATGGTAGTTCCACCAATTTATTATTAGCAACTTTCAGTGATATCAAGGCGCTTAAATAACTAATCTCGGTGGGCAGGCTCTTCATCTTGTTGAACGAAAGGTCCAAATCCTCCAAATTATTAAGGCAACCAATTTCTGGGGGAAGGTATCTACAGAAGAAAATAAATGCAATAATTGCCAGAAGGCCCTCCAATGATTTGAGAACATAATTCAGCAAGCTTTAGAGAATATCATTTACAAGTAACAGTTTTTCCTTTTCTTTTTTTTTTTTGGGTCTTCCAAAAAGCATATTCTATTCTGCATTCATCAAGTGTCCTTTAAATATATTATTTGTGAGCATGAATTTACAGAAAAATTTAATGCAAGTGCCTTGACAAATTTAAATATTCAAAAGTTGTGATACTAGGACTTTTCAACTTCACCTTACATATCTGTGTCAATACAACATGAAAAGGGTACCCATTTTGCTTTGGATCTCAACCTATTTAAAAAAAAAAAAAAAGGGATAAAAAGAAGATAGTAGAGTCTTTTTTTAATCAAGGATTTGTTAGTTTTGGCCTCTAATTGACTTTGAATTGATTTTTTTTCTTTATTATGTCATATTCAAATACCATTCAAGAGCATTTTTCATCCAAGTCCCCATAAGCTAAATTTGAGACATGAAGGATTAGATACCTAGACATACACCTGCACTGAACAGCCACAAACATAGTTTTTTTTTTTGTTTTTGTCTTTCTTTATTTTTTTATTTATTTATTTATTTATTTTTTGGGGGGGGGGGGGGGGGGGAGGGGAGGAGGTTTGATAAGCAAATGAGTCAAATATTATAATGGAAGCACCAGAAAGTAAGCATGTGACATAGTTTAAAAATAAGCATTTTGCAGTTTATAAGCAGTTATTAACCTATATGGAGTACTGTATGGGTGTTGAGTGTGAGTGCAATATAAGTGGCAAATTTGTTGACTCGCCAAATTTAGGATACCACAACATGACATAGGCATTGATACTTAACAAAAAAAAAAAAGGATATGGCATATGCATTCAACTATCAAAGGTAAAATTAAGGTGCTCCTGAAGCCTGCTCAGGTGGCAAAAAGATTGAGTGAGGATGAGAAGATTCCCACAATGGCCAACCTCACTCCTCAACAACCCCAACCTCCAAAAAAGGGGGGAAAAACACATATTTTGAATTATGTGTCTGTGCATATATATTAAAAAGAAATTTTGAAAAATAAAGGATTGTTTAACAGCCATTTATATGATAAGAGTTTAATATAAATAATACTAATGTGTAATGATAATGACAAATAATACCAATGATGGGGTTCCGAGGCAATTTTCATAAAAATAATTCACTTACTAAAAATGTAATAAACACCTATGCGCGTATCTCTTATGTTATAGAAGAAACCTATCTGCCAGAATCTATAAAAACCTAGATACAACACCAGCAACCATATGGAACTTGTTCTATTTCCAGCAAACCTTATGGTTATCTGACAACTTAAAAATTGCAAAAAAACATATGAATTCTTTCTCCATTTTCCTCCTTTTGTCTTTATTTTCCCTAATTTCATGTTCATACAGCTTCAATGACTGCCCTACTTTCTTAAAAATTCGAGGAGTAAGGGTATTGAACCCGCTTTAGCAAAACTAGACGATGATCTTCAAAGCAACAAAAGTGCAAAATAATGTGGCAGAAATGTATGTAATTGATGATTTCTCTAGCTCACACCACCCTTTTTTTTTATGATAGGATAGCTCACACCACCCTTGAAACAGGATCTCAGGTTGTTACATTGGGAGCTCTCAGAAACTGTTGTTTCCAGGCCGGTCTCCTCTTCTATGTGGCCACTACACCCACCTAACCTTGTAGCTGTGACCATAAACATATCTTGCTCCCACACCCCACCATGTTTTGTCAGAGCAAATACTTAGGGGGTTTGTGCAAAGTCCAGCTCCACAGCTCAACATAGCCATTATCCCATCTGCTTCCTAGGCTAAATGAGCCCCTTTTTTCTGTTCCAGCTCAACCTAGTTCAATACATCGGTTACATCCTTTAGCAATCATATTGCTTTCTACTGCTTCTACCCATGTTTTATTTTGATAGGAGGCTTAGGTTTTGTGATTTTCAGCTCCTATTAGCACCCCCCCACCTATGTTTTCATTAACTGCCTAAAATAAATAACTACCATGGTAAATCTTCCTAGCATAAAACCAAATTAATTTTCTGATACCATTATTTCATCTCTAAATCCTTGTCCATCTACTCTTCACCAAATTTCATCATATAACTCGTAAGCATAACAACACCATAGTTTCTTTTTTGATGGACAACAGAATCATGGATTAAGAAGCACCAAAAAGAGGGGGTGCACCCTACGTATACAGGTAGTATACACAGAACAGCCCAAACAAAGCAACAAACAAAGACAAAGTTAGCCTACAAAAACAGGGTATAGCTAACCACAATATAGAGCAACTAAGAAAATAAAAATAAAGGAGTGCTCCAACTCCAAAGAATCCTAGAACCACTTTGAAAGCAATCAAATGAAAAAATCATTTAATCTTTGATATGAAAGCTCTTTTCTTCTTATCTAGCCTCTTAACTTTCCATTCTAGGAGGAGATTCCTCACTAAGGTCGGACACACCCAAACCAAGCCAAAGATTGCTAACAAAAACATTCATAGCTCTCTTCTCTTAACATAATGAATCAAAATGCAATCAACTAATTCTTCACTATCTTTACAACAGTTGCATCTGTTGATCATTTGTCACCTCCTCTTCATTAAAGTATCTACGGTTAAGACCTTCCTCCAAACAGTTTCCCAAGTAAAAAACCAAGTTCTAAGATGAGTACAAGATCCCCTGGATCTCTTTGCCTAGAAATACTAAATTATTCTCAACCCTTAGGGAATTGTAATATGACTTAAGACTAAAATGTCCCCTCCTATCATCTTTCCAAATTAAAATGTCCTCTCTTTGCACTTTTAACTAGTGAATAAGCTCTAAGAAATAAATCATCTCCTCTATATCCTAATCTTGGAAGAATCTTCTAAATTAAACATTCCAATGTCCATCTCCGCCCCCTTCTTTGCCCCACAAATCTACAACTGTAGCATTTTTGTGGGATGCTATCTTGAAAAGTGTAAGGTAAACGGCTTTCAACTTACATTCCCCCGCCCAATTGCCTTACCAGAATCTTGTACATCAACTATTTCCTATTTGGATAGAGATTCTGACACTAAACTCTTCCCACCCTTTTCTAATGTCTTTCCAAAGGCTCATCCCAAAGGAATCCCTCACCCCTCTAGTAGTCCAACCCCCTTCATCTCTTCGAATTTTCCAAAAATGCTATTCCTCTGCAATCTCTCTCATTCAAAAGAAAATCTCCATAACCATTTGCCTAGAAAGGCTTGATTAAGACCCTCCAACCTTCTTAATCCCAGACCTCCATGCTTCTTATCCTTACACACATACGGTCAAGTGAATCTTTCTCCTTCTTCCCGTATCTCCCCACAAAAAGTCCCTTTGAAATCTCTCTAATCTGAACCTTACTTTTCTAAACATTGCAAAGAGGGACATAAAATATTAGGAAGGTTTGATAGAGTGTTCTTGATACGGACAAGTCTTCCTCCTTTGAAAAGGTATTGTTTTTTCTAAGCAACCAAATTCCCCTTAAATCTCTCCTTGATTGAATCCCACACAACACACTACTTGTGAAGGGTCCCAAGGGATAAGCCTGGATAAAAAGTAGGAAGTTTCCCTACTTTGCACCAAAAAAGAGAAGTCACTCTATTTACATCCTCTATCTCACCCATTGGAATAATTTCAGTTTTTTGTAAACTTAGTTTGAAACCTAACACCAATAGGTTTGATAGTGTTCTTGATAAGGACAAGTCTTCCTCCTTTGAACATGTACTATTTTTTCTAAGCATCCAAATTCCTCTTAAATCTCTCCTCGATTGAATCCCACACACCACACTACTTGTGAGGGGCCTTAAGGGGTGAGCGTAGATAAGAAGTAGGAAGTTTCCCTACTTTGCACCCAAAAAGAGAAGTCGCTCTAATTTATTTTCAAACCTGACATCAATTCAAAGCAAGTGACAATCCACTTCTAATATTTCAACTAATTTACATTATACTCGCAAAAAAGAAGGGTATCATCTACAAACAATAGGTGTGAGACTTGGGTCTCTTCTTCCCCTCTACACTCAATCTTCTTCCCCTTTTATTTATATAGGGGAATCATAGTGTTCTCATTCATTAGCATCTTCCATGTACATAGGATCTTGTTACACTTACCTATCAAAAAAAAAAAAGGGTCTCATTAAACAAATTAACCATGCCACACTGTTATCATCCATTCATTTTCAACCCTAAATGGGAATTGCATCAAAGCCCATAGTTTTTCCTGCTTTTATTTTTCAATAATTTAATCCACCTTCATTATCCCAAGTCTTCAAAAAACTTGTAATTTCTAACCCTAGTATAGTTATTAGTTTCTAGGAATCTCCTTTGTACTGTTTTCACCACTTCTAGGCGTTTCTAATACAAGCTCTTATTCACCTATCAAAAACAAAATTAGTTTCTAGGAATCTCCTAATTTAGCCACTGCTAAAATAACTTCCTCACTTTCCCTAATTTTGTTCCTCTCCTACTAAAATTCTTTGACCTTCACTTTTAACATGTTTTACGGCTTTTAATAAATTTTATATTTTTGTAATTTGCCCCAACCAGTTCGTTTAATTATAACAGGACTTCTACATATTCTTTCCAAACCCAAATGCACCAAAAAAACATAGAAAATTACAAATTAGATAGTAACCTAATGAACTTATACAAATTTTTTTCAACAATTTGTAGAACTTACATTACCAACATCCATGATACAAAACAGAGATTGCTAATGTGGATTCATAGCCTCAGCCAACAAGAACCACGATCCAACTTGAGAACTGATCAAGTGAAGGAATCAGGATACAAGGGACCATACAAAGCCACTTAAACATGTCCCAGAATATAAAATTTTCGCTAATCTCTTTCTCTCTCAGAAACTCATCATCACCAACCATAGTTCACTTAATATGATTTAGGTCTTTTAATATTTCATCCTAGAAAGGATGTATTAATTATAATGCAACGTACCATGTGTGTTTTGCCAAAAAATACACCAAAAACCATGGAAAGTTATAGCTTAGAAGTTAGAACGAACTAAGTGAACCTTTTTCCCTACAATTTGTGGAACTTAAATTTCCAGCTTTTCCCAATTGCTCAAGATACCAAAAAGAACAGTACTAATGTCAATTCACAGTTTCACTAAATAAGGACTAGGACTCATCCTGAGATTTGATCAAAGTAATTAGGAAACCGTAGACCTTGCAAAGCCACATGACCTAAACCAAAGTTCCATATTTGAGTTAAGCAAGTGCATAGTACGAGAAGGAAGTGTCCATCAAGCTAATCAATAAGATTGGTTGACAATGCAGCAACTCCATTCTCCCACCCATATTATGAACCGAACAAACAACTCTATACAGTGCTGAGTAATCCAAACAGCTCAAGCTTGGCTAGGTTTAAACTTGGCTAATTATAATTCAATTTGTTGGTGGCTTGATCGGATTTAAACCCCATAAACACAATTACACGACGTCAACAAGCCTTCCAAATCCAGACTTATGAATTTTAAATGAGCCCCAATTTGCTATCAAAAACTGCTTTAAAAATGAATAACACAAATAATTGCTAAAACTAAACATACATACTCACCTTATGGAGAAGTGACACACAGAGAGCTTAGTCAAACACTTAAGCCCCGCAATCTCGCTCAACAATGGAAAAGCCGAAGGTCGCGGCGGCACCTTACAGAGCTCCAGCTCCTTCAAACCTCTCAGCTTATGCAAAGGCAATCCATTTAACCCTGGCGATGATAACTTGACCTGCAAGCATTCCAATCCCACCAAATTCCTAAACTCAGGCGGAAACAAGTTAATCTCATTTGCGAAGAACTTCAACATCTTCAACCTCCCCAACTCGCCCAACCGCTGTGGAATCAAATTGAATACATTTTTGTATAAATACAACCCCTCAACAGTACTCTCACAATTTTCCAACACTGAAAACTCCAAATTCCTCCCAGAAACATCAAGAATCGACTGATCATCGGCATTGTTTTCGCCGGTCGAGGCCGCGTCCAACGGCTTTGACTGGTCGTCCTTTACGGGTTCGGTCACGGAGACGACCTCACCGGAATCGGGAAGCTGCATTTGGGTAATAAACTGAGAAAATACAATTTGGGGATAACCAACGGATAAGGAATCAAATTTTTGGAGCTGCGTAGGAATTGGAGGTTTGAGTGTATTTGGAGAGGTTTTGGATCAAGGCGGGGCCAAGCAGAGAATAGCAGGGAAATGAAAAGAAAACCCAAGGGGAAGAAACAAAAGCAAACAGAGAGGCAAACAAGGAAAGATGAAGAGCAGCGGAAGGAGAAGAACACCGCTCCTTCCGAAAGTGAGAGAGAAACCCTAAAATCTAGTCGTGGGCGTCGCAGGCAAAGTTATTTACGTAATCATTGTGGACTGAAGGTGAGGAAAGACCGAATATACCCTTATATGAATGTACGTTCTAATTCTGAATAAAGTCATCGACACTTAAACAGTGAGTGGCTGAGCTGTCAAATATTCAAATCAGGCCATCCATGAATATTTTCAGCCACCGTGTGATTCATCGACCGCTCCACACTCCACGCGACATTTTCTTCCTTTTCTCTAATCAAATTCGGGGCGTCTAGTCTTAATTAATCTACCCGGAATCATCATAAAGGGTAAATTACCTCTTTATCCTTTCCTTTTGAGGATCTTAAAAAAGCAAGAGTCCACGGAAGTGTTTTCAATAATAATTTTTTAAAAATTATTCTTTAATACTTTGAAGAATAAAAATTAATTTGAAAACTACAAATATTTTTATATTTATTTTATATATTTTTAAATATGTTTTAAAAATAATTCTTATGTATAATGTTTTATTTTAAATTGCTTTTTATGATGGTATGATTGTTTTTAAAAATAAAAAACAATTGAAAATAATTCAAAAATATTTTCTAAAATTCTTTTTTTTTTTTTAAAGTAAAAAATTATTTTCATCAGTTAGTCCCAACACTTTATAGGTACTTCTTTCATAAATCTAATTTTATAATATTATAATTTTTATTTTTAATTTTATAAGTTTGATATTTTGTTGTTGTTGGATTGTAAAGATTAAATCAGTTTTGTTATGCTTCTCTCAATATATTACGAGCTACCTAATCAACTCACAAAGTGGGAAAAAAAAAATTATGTATCGATGGACGAGTTTACTTCTATTGTATATTAAACATTTATGTTTAAGGTTTTGTTTTTTAGATAGTACAACCATAAATGAGATTTTTTTTTTTAGAGTTTCACTATTATAACTCTTCTCTTTCATTCTTGTTAATAAATTTTTAAGTGAATATATACTTCATGGACATATAGATTATATTGATCGTCATTAAAAATTTTGTATTTTTCTTTATTTTCTACTCATGTGTGTTATTTGGTTCATAGTCACATGTTTCATAAATTTCACTAAAAACTAAAATATTTATTATCACGAGTGTTATGCATGTAAATTTCATAGATTTGCAAGTATAATTTATAAAATTTGATATAATTCATCAACATAACTCAAAATCAATATACTTTTTACAGGTTTAAGTTAAGTATAATTGTGTTTGAGTCAAATTTATATTGAACTGCATAACCCGTTTAATAAATAAATAGTTTTGGGTCAACATGTATAACACAAAATTGATCAAAATTCACTCATTTGATAAATCATACTTATTAATCGAATTATAATTTTAAATTGTTTAACTCGTATATGAGTCATTTTAAATTTATTTTAAAATAAATGAATGAATTAAATAATAAATATATTTAATCGAAACATTAATCAAATAAATTTATACAAGATCCAACCCAACATGATTATTATTCTAAAATATTGCATCTCGATATATATACTTATAAGGATATTAGTTTCAAGATAATAGATATACTATCCAATGTGATATGTTATATCTTGCTTATATTTGATTGGTAAAAGAAAAAAGAAAACATATTATTTTTCAATTTTTGATATTTATTGTAAAATAAAAATTAAATTTTATCATAATATTTAGGATAAACATGTAAGAATTTCCCATATGTTTAATATTATTTTGAAATTGTTCTATAATTTATAATTTAATAAAGAAATAATAATTTAAACAATTATATTATGTTATTAAATATACAAAACAATTTTTATACATATTAAATAATACATATATTAGTATTATTTTAGTTTATCCATATTTTTTTATTTCTTTTTTTAGCTACAAATTTTATTTTTTTACTCAAATTTTTTTCTTTTATGAAATAAATTGATATGGAAAAATTAACTTAAAATTTTGAAAAAATGTACAAGTAGCACAAATTTATAATTTATGGGATATGCATATTTTATATATAACTTCGAATCATTATATCTCATGCATAAGATATATAAAAAAAATGTGAAATGATATATCTTAGTACATATTTGGTAAGTCATTTATTTTATCTCATATTTAGTTGAGGATGATATAACTTGTGTTATTTCATCATGAACCAAACATGGAATAAAATGTTTTATTACATTTTTTAATTTTATCGTATGTTATTTCTAACTAGACAAATATGGCTTAGGTTATATTTGGTTGGCGGGATATAATATATATATATAAATTAAAGGGTATTATTTGTTAGTGTTCAATATTTATTTAAAATATAAATTCTATTAAATTACAATATTTGTGATTAAAAAGTATTAAATTTCTTATATGTTTAGTGTTATTTGAATATTGTCATAATCTTTATTTATTTATTAATACTGGTGTTTTATATATTTAAAATTTATAAATTTTAAAAAAATATATTATGTTGTTGAATATATAAAACAGTTTTTATATATTAAATAATACATTTAATAATATTATTTTATTTGTATTTTTTAGATTTTTAACTATAATTTGTTTTTTAATAAAAAAAATTATTTTATGAAATGAGTAATATAGAAAATTGAAAAAAAATGAAATATATATGTGTGTGTATATGGGCACATATATTCTATATTATTATATCATAATATAAAAAATAGAATTGAGATAATATGTCACACTCTAATGCTTATTTTATCCTATATTTGATTGAAGATGAAATATTATCTTATTTTCATCATTAATTAAACGAAATATATAATATATTATATTATCTCTTATTCGATAACATGTTATATTTAATCAATCAAATATGATGATAAGGAATTCATTTTGACAAAAATTGCTCCCAATACTTTGAAGATTTCCCTCCTTATATAACTTCTAGAACATACGTTGGGCTTCATAAGACTTAAAATGACAACTTCTAAGTTGCATCCAAGATCCTTATTATTCACATAGGTAGTGACTAGGAACTATTGCAAGCGACACATGAATTTTGATGGTTTTTACGAGTAAGGATTAAAAAATTGAGAAACTTTAATCAAATGATCGAATACATGCCATATCTTAAATCGAAAGATGATATATATTTTCAGCGACACAAATCAACCAAAAAAGTCATAAATAAATCTATCATGATATTTTCATAAGGGCATATTAGTTGTTGATTTTGGTACATAATTAGGGATATCATTGATAATTTGGCAATTTTATCACAATATTCTCAGAAAAATCGATGCTCAAGAATCCAAGCAACTTGGTTCATTGTGGGTAAAAATTATAGCTTAGCACCATGCTAAGATTTATTTTACACTTATATTTGTAACCTTAAACATATATTAGGATTATGATTGTAAATTCGGGTCAGTCGGTCAAGCTCAAGCCCGAATAGTTGGGCTTCAAGTAAGCTCGTGTAGTCTTTTTGGGTTGGAAAGATGCTTTTGGGTGGGGTTGGGCCTATGATTACTAAAAACAAAAAGTATTGCTTAAAATCCTCTTGAATTTGGAACAAGATTTTGAACAAAGCTTGTGCAATTTTGAATGGCACCATTGCAATCCGAACAAAACTTCTTAACTTCAAACTAGGCTTCTCCAAGCCATTCTACTTATGATTTTTGGGCTTTTCAATCATTAATGTAGTTCAAGATGAGCTAACTAGTTTGGGATTCATGTTTTTTTATATATTTGTTTAAACAATAATATTTATTTTTAAATCTTATTGGCTAACAAGCCTATGTCATGTGTCTTATAATTGAGATTTTGAACAAAGCATGTACAATTTGGAATAACATTATTTCAATTTGAAAAAAAACTTTTTTAACTTCAAACAAAGCATCTCCGAGCCATTTCACTTTGACTTTTGGACTTTTCAAGCATCAACATAGTTCAAAATAAACCAACTAGTTTGAGATTTATGTTTTTCATATTTTTTTTTTAAAACGATATTGTTTATTTTTAGGTCATTTTGCCTAATAAGCCTATGCCATGTGTGTTATAATTGATTTTACTATACAAGTTTATTTAGTTTCAGGGTTTAAGATGTTAGAGGCAGATGTAAGGAGAGATTGAACCTTTGAAAACCAAAAGTGGGGTAATCTTGGATTGAGTTTTGACCGTCTCATTTGAAAATCAATTGGTATTAGTGAAGATAGGCTAGGCCTTTTATGATATTCATCTAGGTGACCAATCCCCAACCTTTAGAGTGACATTGTCGTACTCTAACAATTCTTTTTTCAACAATGGATCGAGTCCATGATCATCGGGTCTAATATAAATTATTGAATTGAACATTGACCATCTTATTTGAAAATCAATTGGCGTGTAGTGAGGGTAGGTTAAGTATTTTATGATATTCAACCATTATCGTTTTGGGTGATCCATCATTGTCCTTAATAGCAGTATTGTTGCAGTCCAATACTTTTTATTTAAATTTTATTCTTAGATAAACATGAATGCTGAATTTTGTAGATACTCATATGCAATGGACTCTCTACCTTAAATAAAATTACCAAGATACATCTATTTCAAAGAAGAACACTCTTATTATAAAAATCAACATGTTTGAAAGGAAAATATTAGAGCTTGTTTAGGAATGTTTCAAAAATCCTTTTTAAAAAGTAGTTTTTTAAGAAGAACTCTTAAAAATAGTTTCAATTGTTTTCAAGAACAAAATTGTATTTAGAAACTCAAATATAAAAAGTAGTTTTCTTGACTTGTTTTCTGTAAAGGTACTACACATATAAAATGCAAAAGTTTTTAAAGTATTTTTCATACTTTCAATAATTGGTTAAGACACTCTATAGAAAAAAAGTAATTGAAAACACTTAAATTTTGTTCTAAAAAAAAATCTATTTTTAGAATAAATTCTCAAACAATAATATTCTATTCAAAGTTTGACAAACACATGGTTTTTTAGTTAGAAAATAGTTTTGTCTTCTTAAGAAGAAAAAAAAATTGTAAGAGTTACCAAGTAAGGTCTTAAGTTCTACTTGCTAGAGACTCTATATGGTAAAAGATTTTTATTTATATATGGTCCTCCCAAACCTATCCACCTTAACAAGAAGTGATTTGTCAAAAAGCGATTTATCAAGAAGCATTTGTTTTTGGGGCTTTATTTGCTTTTCTATATATGAAAGCTCTATTGTAGAATGATATTATGAATATCTCACTAGTTGACCATTTTTTCCAAACCCTAAAAGAAGATATTTATTTCATGCGTTTTCCTTGGAAAGAAATTTTATTAGGATGGAGTCTAAAAATATTTAGAAGATATCTCGACAATGATCTTATGATTGCAATGTTATGTAGAAAGGTCTTATCAACTTGACTATTTGCTAGTAACACTATCCTTACGAAAATTTTTTGACCTTTCATTTTTCACTTCATTCACCTCCTAAAGCAAGGCAAGGGACTCTCTAGGACAATCATTGTCTAAGTTTGGGTAGGCTTAAGTGAAGAAGTCTCTAACCTTATCCCTCTCATTTCATTTGCTTTTTAAGGCAAAGGACTCTAAAGTGCAATCATCGTCTACGGGTTTGAGTAGACTTAGATCAAGAATTCTCTAACTTTGCTCATTTCATTTTATTTGCTTCCTAAGATACCCTCAAGGGCATTCATCATTTAAGGGTTCAGGTGGACTCAAGTTAAGAAATCCCTAATCCTACCCCTTTGATCTCATTCACCTCATATGGTAACCTTAAAGACATTCATAGCCTAAGGGTTTGTGGGCTCTGGTTGAGAACTCCTTGATTTAGCCATTCAAGCTTCTTATGCTTGAAGGGAAATTGATACCTAAGGTCATATGGAGTTGCTCAAGTAAGAAGACCTTAAAGTGAAGATGTACAATTTGATAATTTTCACAAACATAAGCTTTAACTTCCATATATGCATAAAACAGTTAGGAGGTGACCCTTAACCCTTACGACTAAAGGATGTTTTATTGAGAAAATTGTCAAATCACTTGCAACATCATATGTATGATCAACCTCCAAGAACAACACCTTACCTTTACAACTATACTAATACAACAACCACCAAACTTAAACATGGCTCCTCATGCCCAAAGCAATGTAACAAAGACCTTATTTTTTTTTTATGAGGGGAGGGGAAACAACGTGTTTTTTCACTTTCTCTATTATTACCTTTAGACTTCCAATAGAGCCCTATTGACTCCTTGGGCCATTGGGCATTAACCTCTATTTTATTTTGAGGTTTAGAGGGCGTTTGATAAATCAATTTAATTACTTAAAGTGACTTAATAACTTTATTTAACTTATTAAATAAATTAAATATATTTATTAAAACAACTTAATATTACAACTTAAAGTTAAAAATTACTTTAAATATCAAGTTACAATAATTATCTTATTATTACTTAAATATAAATTTATGTTTACAAAAAATTTGAAATTGATATAAATTAAATCATTAAGCTATCAAGTTACTTTAAGTTATTAAATTGATTTACCAAACACCTTTATAGATGTCAAAAATTGATAATTCTTTATACATTGATATAAATTAAATCATTAAGTCATTAAGTTACTTTAAGTCATTAAATTGATTTACCATGCCAAGAATCAAGAACTCAAGACAACACCTCATTTGTACCCCATGAGTTAGTTGTGTGACCTTATGGCAAAACATCGGGATACCATATAAGCTAGTGATTTGAAAATGAATCTTTAGCCAAACAACTTTCTACATGAATCCACAATGTTAAAAATTTCCAATTGATGGTTGCGAAACAAATGCCTAAGCAGCCAAAAGTCTCATAAAGAGATCGAGGAACTGGATTTGACGTTTTGAACAGACTAGCATAATTTGACTGCTTTGTGGATACTGGATATTGACAAACACTTTTTTCACCACTGTTATATTGATTTGGTATGGCATAACTCCACAAACAAACACTCCCGATTAGTTCACATTAGAATTCGGATCTCAATCACAAATCAACTCTATTTAATAAACGTCTTCAATCCCGGTTCCCGCCCTATATCTTCTTTTCCAATCCATCACTCTGGAAACTCACCAGACACTCTCTCTCTACAGTGACGCAAAATGATTGCAGCTCTCAAGTAAGCTCTTTGAAATTCATACATTTCGTGTTAATTTGTTGCAACA
Source organism: Vitis vinifera (assembly GCF_030704535.1). NCBI lineage: Eukaryota > Viridiplantae > Streptophyta > Magnoliopsida > Vitales > Vitaceae > Vitis > Vitis vinifera. Next base: position 6,002,933 of record NC_081809.1, on the reverse strand, counting down.
GTATTGAATTATGTGAAAGCAAAATCTCATTATTCTTTTCCGTCCAGATCCGAAGAACATAGCCAGTTACAGCTCGTGGAAAGAGAAGACATTGAAGATGAGGAAGACTTGTTTGAAGCTATCGATAAACGTAACTACACAATCGATTTTGATTTGTATCTGTTTGAATTCTTCCTTCCTGTCTTATACCCTTTTTTTTTTTTTTTAATACTGTTAATTGAAATCCAGCTCTTTCACATGAGCTTTGAGTTCTTATTTTGGATTCATGTGGGCAATGATGAGTTTCAGACTCGGTTTCTCTTTGTTTTCATGTTGACGATAAATTCTCAGCTTGCTTCGTTTGTTTCTTCGTTTCTAGTTTTAGAATTTGATTTCTACAGTATCTGTTTTATCTGGCGAGTGCTTGAGAAGAATCTGATGTTACTTCATCGCTTAGTGTAGATCTCCAACTACTTTCTGTTGTGTACTAGATGTATAAAATTCAAATATGCTTATCCTCTGTTTGATATTGGATGTTGATTTTGTGCGAAAACCACTTATCCTCCGTTTAATCGTTAAGCGAAATGTAGGCAAAAGCCTTTCTAACTTGCCTTGGTTCAGTTGAGTTATCCGTTTTAAACATTAGATTCCGAACTTCGCGATTCTGCAGTGATTTCTCAGGGAATTAATGCTGGAGATGTGAAGAAGCTTCAAGACGCAGGAATTTATACCTGCAACGGCTTGATGATGCACACAAAGAAAGTGAGACGATTCTGAATTTAGATTGTTCGAACTCTGAAGGTTTTGCTTACCGTGATTTTGTTTTTTTCCAGAACTTGACAGGGATCAAAGGATTATCAGAGGCCAAAGTTGATAAGATATGCGAAGCAGCTGAAAAGATAGTGGTTAGTGCTAGATAGAAACAATATTCTATGAATAATTTTCTTTCATATATTTTGCTCAGGCTTGGAGCTAATTTGTTGTACTTTTCGTTTGAAATGTTCTCAGAATTTTGGTTACATTACTGGAAGCGATGCTCTGCTCAGAGTAAGATTGAAGTTCTTTCAAATTTTTTAAATAAAATGGAAAGTCTAACATTCCCGCTGGCGCCAAATGCACCTATTAAGCCTATTGATCAGATCTGGGCACAGATTAAGGGCTCGGATCAGATCTGATTCCTCTGAGTCTAATGCATAATTTTATTTATAAGAGAATGGTTAGGAATTAGGAATAAAGGCGCATGTTAGCAACACTCAAAAGTGGTTAGACTTAACTATGTTTTAACAGTGAACCTGAATGCTAATTCCCGTTTGCATATAGAGAAAGTCGGTGGTTCGCATCACAACTGGAAGCCAGGCCTTAGATGAACTCTTAGGCGGTAAATTCTAATAGTGTTATCTCTCTGAAAAATTGATTTTCTTGTTCTATATTTGCCACTTTTGCTGCAACTAATTTTTCTTTTTGAATCTGCATAGGTGGCATAGAAACTTCGGCAATAACAGAAGCCTTTGGGGAATTCCGGTGAGAGCCTTAGCGCAGTCTATCAGTACTCATAAATTAAAATATTTTTACAGAAATTAAGGAATATTTCCTTTCAAATATTTTTTATATTTTCGGGCCTTGTTTAGATGAAAAAAAAAAAAGAGAGGAAAAAAGGGAGACATTCAAATTCTCTTTTTGATTTTGCACAGTTTATTTTTCTTGTTTTTACAGTAGAAGAAAGAAGATAAATAAATTTGAATAAATATGCAAGAACAAATGAAGCAGGTTAATTTGTCTTTTTAAAAAATCTATTTTTATGTGGATTCTATTTTCTTTCATTTCCTCTCCCGCCAAATTTAAATAGAGAAAGTAAAATTTGGTAGGACGAATCTCTTAACTCATCTTCTATTTGTTGGCTTGTCTTCTGATTGCTTGGCTACCAAAATTGACTCAGGTCCGGGAAAACACAGCTCGCACATACTCTATGCGTTTCCACACAGGTTATTTTTTTTGCTTTATGCTAGCATGGAAATGTTTACTTGTTAAGCTTATCCTGGCGGCACTAAGAAAAATCTGCTGGGTGTGACTGATAGTCTGTAGGTAGTGTTTTTCTTGATCCCTTCTAAACATTTTAAATATGAGGGCTTTATAAAGAGTGAAAGGTAACGTCGCCCATGATTATACAAGAATCTAATAATATACATGGGTGGCTGGTGGATGGGCCGGATTTTTTGTGCTAATCCTGACTGTCTTCCTATGTCATGTAGCATTAGTTACGAACTAAATAATTTAACAAATGAAATGAGAGTGAACTCCCTCTGGTGCATCAATCACTATGGAATCAAATATATGCTTCAGATTAGCATTTAATGCATGACATAAAACTAGCAAGTTTTACTCACATGGATCCTTGATTTGCTGATTTTTCTTTCCAACAACTTTTGCAGCTTCCCACTAGCATGCGGGGAGGGAATGGAAAAGTTGCTTACATAGATACTGAAGGAACTTTGTATGATTTTTTGTTTCTCATTCCCTCTTTAAACTTCAACTTCTGAACTGGTTATAGTTTCTGTTGCATGAAACGGTAACTGTGAAATGATTTGACAATGCCCATCTGGTTTTTGTTTATTTTCTCAACTAAATGCACTTGCAGTCGACCTGATAGGATTGTACCAATTGCTGAGCGGTTTGGCATGGATGCTGGAGCTGTTCTTGACAATGTAAGCATCATTTCTAATTTCATATAAATTGAACTAGGGGAACTATTCTCAGAACTGAAACATCTCCTGTTCTGTGCATGTGAAAGATCATTTATGCTCGAGCATACACATATGAGCATCAGTACAACCTGCTTCTTGGTCTAGCAGCAAAAATGTCTGAAGAACCTTTTAGACTCCTGGTAAGTCACAAGTAACAGAATTACTCTGTAATACAAATATCATCAGACTTGACAGACTGATGAATGTATGAATTGATATTTTCAGATTGTGGATTCAGTAATTGCTCTCTTTCGGGTGGATTTCACGGGAAGAGGGGAATTAGCAGACCGCCAGGTTAAACCTTTACAACCCTAGGATGCATACAAGCGGTTTGAATTTCTGAGAGAATTCAACCAAACTAGATTCTTTTTGCTGATATTTCCGATTTAAGGTGCTTTATGATTAATGTCCGTATTATACTGTTGTGGCCAATGGTTATTGGTTAGACATGATAGCTTAGTGCAAAGCAAAAAAATGTAGTGACATCACTCCTTGAAAGGGGAGCGAAGTGGCAGATTATTGAAGCAGAGAATCCTCTATTTTACTATTTAATTTTGTCAATTATGAAAATTTAGCAAGCCATGCAGATCTCATTTAGAGTGATATTTTTAGCAAAATGATCTTAGTTTTGGCAAAATTTTCAATTTTCTGAGGTTTTAAATATGTAAATACTCTTCCATGAAATGAGTCAGTGTCTGTCTGCAGCAAAAACTTGCACAGATGCTCTCCCGCTTAACAAAGATAGCCGAGGAATTCAATGTCGCAGTTTATATGACCAACCAAGGTAATACTGGGCTAGTTTGAGACACAATGAATATATTAGGTAGCCAGAAATTTCACTTTGTAATCCTACCATGGTGACCCTTAATTTTATATATGAAGTTTCCAACACTTACTGCTGATCTATGTAATTGGATTGATGGTTGCAGTTATAGCCGATCCTGGTGGAGGGGTGTTCATATCAGATCCAAAAAAACCAGCAGGTGGACATGTGCTTGCCCATGCAGCCACAATAAGGTTAATGTTTAGGAAAGGCAAAGGGGAGCAGCGGGTCTGCAAGGTGTTTGATGCCCCAAATCTGCCTGAAGCTGAAGCAATATCCTTCCCATGTTTTTTAGTTGTTGATCTTATCCCTATATCATCTATTAAAAAATAATTACTCCATAATGGCGACCATTTGATCATTGATTATTACTAGATACTGGTTGAGGTTGGAAACTCAAATTGCCATCACCACCTGGTGTCATGATGATCCTTGATCCTAGACTAAATACCTACTGCGCACCCATGCATCTGATATCTTGGCATTCACAAGCCAGACGGCATTGGAGAAGAATTACTATTATATTGTTGAAAAGTTGTTCTTGACAAAGGCAAGTGTTTCAGATAACACCAGGAGGTATTGCAGATGCAAAGGACTGAAATCAGCTTAAGTTTCTTCTGCGACACCAGAAAATGCTTGTCGGTTTTCATTTTCCTGTTATCTACTAATAGTTTAGTATAAAAGTTGTAAATGATCAACACAAGAGTCTCCTCAGCAATAGAAATTCTTCCATATTGATTTTGAATCTTAGCACCATGAAAAGGATTTTTATCTACTCTCATTATGCTCTGAACATGTTGTGACTTCTTTAGTAAGAGTAGAACAAGATGTACTGCAATTGGCGGACATGGTGTCATAAAAACCAAATGACTTCAATAACATATAAAATTCAATATCAGCAGCATACTGATTGTTCTATTTTTAAAGGAAGCAACCCTGCTAAAGCTTGTGGAAGTAAAATATCATTCTTGAGTTCAATAAATAACATGATATAATTGTTAGGAGGAAGTTCCAAACTTCCAATATGCTAGTAAGAGTTGAGTCCACACATCAAACATGTAAACTCTTGCATGCATCACAAAAAGTGCTAGTGTAAAGCAATTTTATTCCATGTTACATGCATTATCCGTGAAAGGATCAGTTCAATATGGAGCAACATTTATAGCCTGCATAAAGATGCCTTGGTTTTGACAGTATGTTCTAACTAGAAGTTCAGTACAAATTGAAGCAACAGAGTCATCAAGATGGTAGCGGAACTTAAAAAAAAGGATGAATAAGAAAAAGCATTGCAAGGCCAAGTGAATAATGAAAGTCTTGATGTAATCAAGATGGTTATAACTTAAGAGCTCAGTAGTGTGTGGACCAGTTTGCAGCACTCCCAACTCTAGGCATGCCAGTCTCCTTCTTGGCTTCAACATCCACCTTGAAATTTGCACCACACACCTGGCCAGAACTATCCACCCGTGGCTCTGCCCTTAACTCATTTAGCGGGTGCTCAAAACTCCTCAAACCTCCAGAGGTTGTAAAGAAGCATCCTGAGAAGAAAAAGACAGAAAAATTCAGCAATATTACTACCCATGTTCATTGGGAATTTTCATGGGTAAAAGTGGAAATGAATAACAGAATGAGGAATGGAGCCTAAAATTTCATCTCAATGTAGAACAGAATAAAGACAGGATATTAAAAGAGCGCAACAATGAAAATGGCAATGGAATTGCTTGGAAGCAGCCAAGAAAGCATCCATACATTACCACTTAACACAGATCTCAAGCCATATATTTGTCTCCATTGGATTTCCTTATATTTGGGAAAGTTAAAATAAGTTCATAACAAAAGATCAGCCTCACTGGAAAAGATTTCATCAGACCATACATACATTCAAGATTATAGATCAAGGTTGTGCCATTCTACTGCTCTACCATGGGATAGATCAAGGGCCCATCAATTAAAGGCAACATCATAGCACAATGCAACATGACAAATCTAAAACCAAGCAAGAAGGCATCTCAAGGCAACATAGAATATGGATGCATCATACCGTATGGGCAAAACAAAGTGACTTCTTAACAAATTCATTACAACTTCTACGCTGAATATGACAGACCATACATAAAACAAAGATCTCAGGGTAACATGGTAGTTTAAGCCCATCCAGTCCATATACAGAAGCAACTATCAACTGAGCTAACGACATTTCATCTCAAGGCTAAGATCAATCAGAAGGCATCTCAAGGCAATACAACAATATAAACCATATATGGATCATTATGGCATTACCATAATAGTTTCACTTTACACACATTTCCCTTATGTTTGTCGGATAAGTTCAGCTCTGTTTCCCACTTGAACACAAACCCACTTCTTACTTATTTCAATTTTCAAAGAACATCCATGTTAACTTCTCAGGTAACTCCACAAATCTCGGAAACTAAACCATTTGAAACATGCGAGTAGGTTCCCATGGAAAAACTCAAACAATGATGAAATGGTTTCCCCAAACTATGGATTCAATATGCAAAACATATAACAATACCTTTAGGAAATGGAGCAAAAGATATCCCACAGCCCTTCTTCACAGTCTCTTCATCATCAGAAAGAACAAGATGGCCTTCAGAATCTACTCCCCAGAAGAAGGGAACACTCTCATCAGCATCCTGCATTACATGTGGGTAAAGTTACACCTGATGTAAGCTGCCTTCAAAGAAGGTGATCATAACAATCTGAGAGCAACAAGAGGGATACTTGAAATTGGATAGCAAAATTACTGGCCAAAAGGTTTACTCACAGCAGCTAGAAATGCAGTTCTGTTAGAGCTGTCATAGAGAACAAATGCAAATTTCCCATGGAGATCTCTCACAACTTGATCTGCAGGATATGGACCTCTATCTCTCAGAGTCCTATAAGCTTCTATGACAATGATCACCTCATTTGCTGTTTTGTTTAACCCATACTGTTGCTTAAGAAGAGCAACATTCTCAATATGTCCTTGAAACAAGCAGAATATATCATCCACAACTGCAAACAATCTGACAAAAAAAGAGGAGATAGATCACAATCAGCAACCGATATGCCAAGTGAAAAGAGGGATAAAGTCAAGTGGTAAGTTGGGAAGAAAGCAACAAGAAAGAAAGAAATTCAGATTTAATCTCTTTCCCTTCTTGTTGTAAGATTCTGATGCTTTACAAATTCATTCAACATTCCTTACAGGAAGATGCAATTGTTAAGGATTAGGCATGAATAGAACAAAATGAGAACAGTTTATCAATGGAAATGAAATAATCCAATTTTTTGTTTTCCATGGCATTCAAACACACAAATCACAGTAATAATGGTGGCATCATAAAGCAAAAAAATGTAGTTAATGGGGCATCGCGCTAATAATCCAATTTTTTGTTTGCTGAGGGAAGCCAGGCCAAAACCTCACCCCGATACCAAATGATGCAGGACCACATATACTACTAAAAGCTTAAGCTAATTGTGGGTAGAGGTAGCCCCACATATAAGGCCCAACCAACGTTAGTAATCAGCCGATGTAGGACATTGGACTTCTGTCCATACTACACATCACATTAAAAATAGGTATTATCTATAAAAATAGATTTTTCCCTAAAATAAAAAAGATCAGACATTCAAAGAAATGAAAAAATATCAAATTCTGTAAGAAAGCAAAATCAATATGATTTCAAATGCTATGCAAAGCATAGATGGAACATTTCATGGCACATCTAAAACAATGCCCCAAACATAGAATCATATAAAATGACTGAATCTGTATTTTGTATTCATTAAAACCAACTGAATATAATATACCATCCACAACAGAACACACAAAAAACCAAAAAAAGGGAAAAGAAAAGAAAAGAAACGAGAAAATCTCTAGATCTGGATTATGTGCCTTGGTAACTGAACCTCAAATATGCTTCACAAAACTGAGTCAAATGGAAAAACTTAAGTAATTGAACAAAAGAGATTTTAATAGCTATGATAGAAAAATGACTGATCAAACAAGGAATCTGTGATCCATTTTTGTGGGGTTTGTAGAAAGAAATCCCTCAAGGCTCCTTTTGGTTGCTGAGAAATATAAGGAGAATAAAGGAAAACATAGAATCTAACAACAGTCAATTCAACCTGCAGACCAGTAAATAAGATCAGGATTTCCCAGCAGCCAAACATATATTAATATGAAAGGGAAATTATAAAAAAACACTTAACAGGATCTATAAGACTCTTCAAGACTTGGGAATCTATCTGGATCATTGTTTTCAAAATCTGTATGAAAGAATTATAACAACATTAAGCTTAACATAGATTATCTCAAAATAATCCTCCTGTTTTAAAATTCCACGTAGTTTCCCTTTCTTTTCCTATAATTTCTCTGCAGCCAAACGTACCTTAAGAGAAAAATGAGAGGACCCACAAATTATAATGATTAAAGAAAATAATAATAATAATAATAATAATAATAATAATAATAATAATAATAATAACGAAGAAATAATAGAAAATGGAAACATGCGTACCATAAAATCTATCTATAAGAATAACAACAAGAAATGGAGATAAACACACACAGCATATAACAGCGGTTCATGTGGTTGGTGAAAAATGAAAACGAAGATCGAGATCTTACAACAGCTATTTCAACCCCAAACCCATACAATATTCCCAGTTAGTCGATTCTTTTCCTGGCGTGCAACCAAACATGCATTTCAGGAAGAAGGAAAAAAAACACAAAAAAAAACACGAAGGACCCACAAACGATCAAGATCAGATAGGCAAAGAAAGAACTATATTTGAAGATAAAAACCCAAAAGCCCACAAATAATCACGATCGGATAAACAACAAATCCAGTAAAGAACAAATGGAACCAACCAGAAACTGTGCGCAAGGCCAGATCAAGAAAAAATCACAAAGAAAAATGTATAAACATTGTACCTTGGAAGAAGAGGATTCTGCTTATCAACGGAGTAAGAGATGGCGCCGGAAGAGCCAAGGTTGACGGTGACAGCAGAAGGATGAAGAGAAGCAAAAAATTGAGGAAGAAATCCATCTTTTAGAGCAGGAAGGGAGGCAGAGTCCGGAGTCCGGAGACCCTCAGGGGCCTCAGCAATAGATTTGTGGAAAACTGCAAGCATTTTGGAAATGGGTGGTGTTGGATCGGGAGAGATGATTTTATCACCGACTCTGTAAACGCAAAATTCCACTCTGCAAACTTAGATCATGGATTTTAAGGTCGTTATTATTCTTCCAATTTTGGAATTCTTTTTATTTCCCATATTACCCTTATATATATATATATATATATATATATTTCCCACAAAATCAGAATATTATTTATTATTATTGTTAAGGGTATAGTAATTTTTGGATGGCATAGCATTTGGGAACATTATGAAAAGACCCATTATCACTGTATCGCATTATGGCATTATCCATATCATAAAAGTAATAAAAAGGTCAAATGGAGAAGAGCCACGTAGACAAAACACAAGCACGACGATTAGGTGGTATGTTTTGACAAATTCCATCTGGGGTTATTGCTGTAAATTCAAGTGCCTTTTTTTTAGTGCCAAAGTTGAAAGAGAGGAGCACAACTTATCCAAACACCCCAACGTTGACTACGTGGCAAGATTCCAATTGGCAAATAATTTAGTAGATCGGAGTAAATTTTCTGAATTCTACTGAGATCCGCCATTAGATTTATGGCAATTGTGTGGATGTTAGGAGTGAGGACATGGAATTCCGTAATTTATTCAGATTCCTTGTTGGACGGTTTACACGGAAACTGGATGTTTCTGTGAGCTGGAATCATCAGAGAACTCAGTCCGATCTAAGCTGCTCATCTGTTTCCGCTTTCGAAGGTGAAAATGCCGAAAGGAAAAATAAAATAAAATTCCTTATTTATTTATTTAAAATTTCAGAGGGGCTTCATGTTTTCCTGACATTTTAGAGTTGAATAAGGATGGTGTACTCAAAAAGTTGGAAGCAAAGAAGAAAAGGTAAATCAACACGAGTTTCTGTATATGGAAACCATTGCCATTTGATTAGGAAAGAGACTCAATCAGCAGAGAGAGAGAGATGACAGTGGCATTTTCTCTGCTATTACGGGAAGACATGTGAATACTGAAAAGCTAGCAGTCTACTTTGGTTTATATGATTTCACCTCACCAACCACATTCATAACCACCACCCGATACTATGCAGCACCAAAAAAGAGTCAAGACTTTCTACGTTTGGACATTCACATGCACTTGCTCCCACTTCTCTTCCATTTCCTTTTAACCAAAACAAGTAGCATCCCCACCTGTTCTGATTAGAATCAAGTCATCCAGAGGTAGACAGTGCAGTGCACATGCTTCTGAGTTTTATTTTTGTTAAAATCCATAACTTTTCCCACTCAGAATCATTCTTCACAGCCAGTGGAACTTGTAAATAAGGTAAACCTACAACATTATCTTTGAATATCACATTATAAATAGAAGCAAGGGATAAATAGTATAACCATGTTTTGTTACACAATACATAATTCTCTTCACTCAACAGTTACATCAGTCAAGCCTCTCAACATGCTACCTCAAACTCGGTTGTATGCCACTGATTTACTGAACAAACGGCGGATATAAACGACTTGAAGTCCACTTGCAAGTGCCAACAAAAGGTACTCACCCAGCGTGTAAAATATGACACGCTTTCTTGTGCTTTCATTTGCTGTAGCAACAAAAAGATATTGTGAATGACTAATTACTACAAGACTTCTCAGTTCCTAAACATCATAAAATCAGTATAAAACTCTTGTCACTGATGTAATTTTGCTTGAAAAACAGCATGCAGGAGGAGGCATACCACAAAAGTTGAAAAACATCATGTAATTTTGATGTAAGGTGTAATTGAGTAAATTCATTGTACATTTTTAATCAAGCAAGAAACAACAGAAATACATTCAGAACAATGACTGATCCAAACACTACATATGTTCATTTTACCAGCACCCTGCTGGTGAAAAAATATGGGTCTAAGGCCAAACACACACTCATCATCTGTTAGAGATGTTAATGGATGACTGTTGAATGAACTATAGGAATAGCTACATTTTTTTAACCATACCAAACAAAGAGAGAAATTATAGGAATGCTCTATAACCTAGACCTGTACAATTATAGATTGTCCAAGGCAAGGTGTACAAATTTAGGAAGGCTCTAGGTTTTAGAATGCTCCCTAGGAGACAGATGGAGACACCATTGGCCTAGCACCTCTAAAGCCTACAAAATCTCAAATTCAAGAGCTTTTAATCACTCAAGATTCCTTGAGCAAGACAAACTTCACTCTTTCCATATTCAAGCATGTTCTTTCCCTGCTCATTTGTATCTTCCATTTATAGATTCTTTCTATTTTTTTATTTTTTATTTTAATTTGAGTATGCACTTATTCAATCATCCAAGAAAATTCTATAGTCCTTTCACCTAGATGCTCAGTTCCCTAAGTAACACAAATAAAAATAGATAATCAATTAAATTTCGGGGGATTGCCATTTGAGATTCTGTGTTAATGGAAGAGATCAAATAATTGCTAGAAACAACATCCAAAAATGGTTTGATCACATTAATTCACTATCACCACTTGAAAGAAAAGCAAAAGGCTTACTGTGACGATGACGAGTATCTCGAGCTTTCAAATACTTCTGCTCTGCTGTAACAGATTCCAGTGCCTCTCTCAACTCAGCAATTTTAACATTTATGGGGTCCAAATGTTCTGTAACAAAGAGAAAATCTATGATATATATGTGCCTCAAGCATGTCAGTTGGACCAAGATGGTCCAACAAGCAATGTATATTTTCACTATCAATGGTGTCATGTCATTTGCAATAGCACTTAAAATTATAAAATATATAGAAATAGCGATAAGATATAAGAATATGACAAGAAGAAAATATTGACAAAAAAAATTGAACATACCATCTTTGGCGAGGTTGTGCTCATTGGGAATATGGCCAACATGTATATAGAAAGAGACAGTCTCAGGTGTTGCATAAGAATTTTGGAAACAAAATTTGTACATTCCACTTCGTGGGGCCTTAAATTCAAACTTGTCCCCAGATGTTCCCTTTAGAGTGTGCACCGTGTTGCCTGCGGGAGACGTCACCTGCATGAAACCAAGATTAAAAGAAATAAATGACTAATCCAGTGGCAATCATTTTTTATTTTTTATTTTTTTGTTAGGCAATCATGAAATTTATTAAAAATGCAAAAACAGAGTATATCAGAAGTACACAAAGAATACCAAAGAAAACAATACAAAAGAGCCAAGGAGCAACTAAGGTGGGATTACAAAAAATGCTTCCCTCCCTTAATAAGTACCCAATCACTCAACAAAATCCATTAGAGCCATCGAACCATCATTGATGTACAACTTTACCCAGAAGAGAAGCTGACTAAAAAACATGCCTTTCAAACTCCAGATAGATATCTCCTCATTCTCGAACAACATTCGATTTCTCTCTTTCCACAAATTCCCAAATATGCACAAGAAAGCAACTATCCATACCTTCTCCCACTTTTTACCAACAAATATCCATACCACCCTACTTCAGGACTTCGACTGAGGAGGATGCTGTGAGATGGAAAAGGGAAGGCAATGGTGTTTTGGGGCTAAGGGTGCTTACAAAATGCTGTTTGGGTCCTCAGCCTGTGCTTTCCCGAACAGACGCATTTGGATGGATAAGGTTCCAACAAAAGTGTCTTTTTTTGCTTGGGAAGCTTCGTGGGGGAAGATCCTCACCTTGGATAAGCTTCAAAGAAGGGGGTGGCAGCTCCCTAATCGGTGTTTTTTGTGTGGCTGTGAAGAGGAAAATGCGAATCATATTCTGTTACATTGTACAGTGGTTAAGACTCTTTGGGAGATTGCCCTTGTCATTTTTGGAGTCCAATGGGTGTTCCCAGAATCAGTTATAGAAGTGTTACTTAGCTGGAGGGGCTCTTTTGTGGGGAAAAAAGGAAAAAATACCTGGAATTCCATTCCGTTGTGCATATTTTGGACGGTTTGGAAGGAAAGGAATAGGTTAGCTTTTAAGGGGGGGGTCTTTAGATATTCAAAAATTCAAGAATTTTTTTGTATGTAATTTGTGGAGTTGGGCTAGGGTGTACATTGGTGAGGATACCTATTCTCTCTTAGGCTTTTTGGAGTGGCTTGCGGCCACTTGAGGGTGGGTGAGGTTCTTCCCCTCTCTTTTTTCAGCTCTCTTTCTTGGGCTTTTGTGTATACCTCCTATATACATGCGGCTTTTTAGCCTTTTCTTATATATTCTGATGTTTATCTATCAAAAAAAATAAAAAATCCATACCACCCTAGCAAAGTCTCCCTCACTATGGCTGCCTAATCCTAGGAAATCCCAAACAAAGGAAACAACAGCTTTCAAAGAACCCTATCCTTATGGCAATGGAGAAGGATGTGATCAATTGATTTCTCATCCATTTCACAAAGGAAGCATCTATAACCGGTGTCCATCCTCCTTTTTGTAGTTGTTCAAGAGTCAAAACCTTTCCCCAACAAGCTTCCCATGCAAAGAAACTTACCTTAGATCAAGACCCAGGATTTCAGATGACCCCTGTTAGAAAAGGAAGTTGAGCTCCCCATCTCTAAGATAGCATAAAGAGACTTCACTGAGAATGTTTCTTTCCTCAAAACTATCCACATTGCCCTGTCCTCCTCTCCATTAACATGACTTGCAGTTTAGCAAAAAAAATGTTTTATGTTTTCAAGCTGCCAACCATTAAGATTTCTAGTAAAGCAAGGGTTTCAATAACCCCTCTCCCCTGTTTGCCCCACAAATCTGCCACCCAAGCCTCCTTTGATGAGGCTCAAGCAAATAGAGATGGAAAGGAGACATACAAAGGAGTCTAATCTAATGGTAATCATAAAACCAATGTCCCAATGTGATTATCATATCAGGTCAATTGATATTGTTTACATATCAAAGACACAAAAGACAAAAGCTGCACATACTAAATATTACTTGCATTATTATTGTTCAAATAAAAACTTTTAGGTCTCAATAGAAAAGGGGAAAAAAAGAAAAGAAAAGAAATTTAAACAACATTCTTGCACACCCCACCCCCTTCTTTAATCTCTTAAAGAGCCTCCATCACGATGAATCTCCAAAATCTATTCAAGAAATGAATGAAAGGAAATAAAGAAATCCTAAGTTATCCTATCAAGGGTATTTAGGTAATTTTGTAATTTTTTAATGTTCACTAGTATCATAATTAGTTAATAGTTGGTATTTGAATTGCATTTAGAAGTTTAAAATTTTTTAATTGGAAATTTCTCCTCAAAAAATATTTCTACATTACTAAACTTTCTATTTTGTAAAAAGTTTTTCTCCAAGTTTCTATAACTTCTCAGATCTAAAGTTTTCTTTATTAGAAAGTCCTATTACAAGAAGTTTCACTAAGTTAAGTTTCTAGTTATAAAAAAAAAAGGTATCTATTTGCTTTTAATCTTTTTATAAGATTTAATAGTTCTAGGGAAAAAGAAGAGTCCTAATAAGTTAGAAGTTTTATTCGTTTTTGAGTTTTCTAAAGTCCATAAATAAGGTAACTGATGTAAAACAAAATTAATAAGATAAATGATATTTCTTTTCCCCACTACATAATTTTGGCTCATTGTACATCTTAAATCCTAAAAACTTGAAGCCCTAACTCACCTTATTTGATTCTAAAAAATCATCTTAGCGCTGTCCTATATCTATCCTAGGGTTGTCTTACATCAGTTTTGATATGAAAGAATGTGTCCACTTGAGTAGTGGAAAAAGTTACACAACCATGATTGAAGATTATTATTTTTAAAATGTGACCATTGGCAACTATGGCAAAGGTAAACAAAGAGGAGGATATAGGACCAACTAACATCTTCCTAATTCATGTTACTTGCCAAGGAAGACTATGTAATATGATTTTTTTTTTTTTTTTTTGATGAATAAAGAGAAATATATTAAAAGAAAAGAGGCACTTCAAGGAAGCACCCCAGAGTATATAGGAGGTATACAAAAGAGAGAGAAAAAAACCCTTAACCAGGGCCTAACCAATCAACAAAATCTACAACGGAAGGAGGACCAGAACCAAAAAACCCCCTGGTCCACGCCCACAGATTACAAAGGATAAGCGATTTACACCCATGAATCGAATGCTCTTCATTTTCAAATGCCCTACTGTTTCTTTCCTTCCAAACAATCCAAAAAAGGCACAAGGGAGTTGAAAACCACACTTTCTTCCTTTCCTTTCCCACACAAGGCCCAAACCACCCCAATAACGCCTCTCTAACTGAAGAGGGGAGCACCCACGAAACCCCAAAGAGGGAAAAAAGTAAGCTCTATAAACTTCTGGCTAACCCACAAAGCAGGAGGATGTGATCAATAAACTCTTCCTCTGCTAGACACAAATAACATCTATTAGCCAAGGAGAACCCTCTTTTCTAAATACGATCCAAGGTTAAGGCCTTTTTCCACGTAGCCTCCCAAGCAAAAAAACTCACCCTCGGAGGCACCAAAGAATTCCAAATAACTCTGGCAGGAAAATCTCCTAGTCTTTCTAGCTCCAATGCCTTGTAAAGAGACTTAACAAAAAATCTTCCGTCCTTTGCCTTAGTCCAAATTACTTGATCTTCCACATTACTATAAACCCTCCTCCCTTGCAACCTTAAGAGAAGACGCTCCACATCGAACACTTCCCAATCATTAATCCGCCTAGAGAACCTAGGAGCCCACACTCCCTCTCCAGAATGGCTTCACACATCCACACCCAAGCCTCCTTATCCAAGGATATAGCAAATAAGGAGGGAAAAAAAGTACACAAAGGATTATCTCCACACCACTTGTCCTTCCAAAATCTAACCCTCCTACCATGTCCCACAGAATAAACCAAATTGTCACCTAACACATCCCAACCTCTCCTAATCGCTTTCCACAAATCAACCCCAAAACTACCTCTCACAACACGGGACCTCCAACCACCCTCTTCTTCCCCATACTTTGCACATATAACTTGCCTCCATAAAGCTTCCCTTTCCACCGCAAAACGCCAACTCCACTTACATAGGAGTGCCTTATTTAGCAATGCCAAGTTCCTCACATCCAATCCACCCTTTCGTTTATCTGAGCAAACAATAGACCATTCCACTAAATGGGGCTTCCTTTCCAGGGCCCCACCACCCCAAAGAAAGTCCCTTTGAATCCGCTCCAATCTCAAACTCATGCTCCTTGGCATATGAAACAAGGACATCCAGTAGATAGGCATGCTGGACAGAGTGCTTCGGATCAAGGTCATTCTACCCCCCTTGGAGATATACTGCCTTTTCCAAAGTGAAAGCCTCTTCCTCAGCCTTTCCTCAACTCCATCCCAAGTAGCCACCTCCTTGAAACAAGCACCCAAAGGAAGACCCAAATAAGAAGAAGGGAGCTGGCTAACCTTGCAACCAAACTCAAGGGGCAGGTCCTCTACATTCTCCACTTTTCCCACCGCGATGATCTCACTTTTGTCCAAGTTCACCTTCAACCCTGACATGGCTTCGAACCAAATAAGAAGCCAACTCATGTAGGACACCTAATCAATGGAAGGCTCACAAAATACTAAAGTGTCATCCGCGAACAGCAAATGAGTGATCTCCACTCCCACACCTCTTCTACCACTGAGCTGCCACCCCAGCAAAAAACCCCCCTCCTTCACTCTCTTCAACAAACAACTAAGGGCCTCCATGACAATCACGAACAGGTAGGGGGATAGGGAATCCCCCTGTCTCAATCCCTGAGAACTTTGGAAGAATCCTGAGGAAGTTCCATTAATAAGGACAGAGAAACTAATAGTCCCAATACACCACTGAATCCAGCTGATCCACTTGGCTCCAAAACCCATCATTTCCATCAACCAAAGAAGAAAACTCCAATTCACATGGTCGTATACCTTCTCAATATCCAACTTACAAAGGATGCCACCTCCCCCACTTTTCTGCATTGAATGAATCGCCTCATTCGCAATCAACGAAGCATCCAGGATTTGCCTTCCCTCCACAAATGCATTTTGGGACTTGGACACTAACTTACCCATCACCTTTTTAAGCCTATTAGCTAACACCTTTGCTAACAACTTATAAAGACTTCCCACCAAGCTTATAGGCCTAAAGTCCTTGAGGTCTTCAGCTCCTCCTTTCTTAGGAATTAAAACCATAAAAGAAGCATTAATGCTCTTGACGAACTTGCCCTGATCATGAAAGTCCTTAAAGAACCCCATAACTTCCTCCTTCAGAAAGCTCCAACTGAATTGCCAAAACGCCATTGTGAAACCACCGAGAGAGCACCGAACACCTCTTCCTCAGAAAAAGGAGCCTCTAACAATGCTGCAACTTCCCCTTCCAAAACCCCAACCTGCAGCCCATTGCATCTGGGCCTCCACTCATCTATTACCGACAATAGAGAGTGGAAAGCCTGAACCACACCATCCTTGATGTCACGTTCTTCTGTTACCCACGACCCATTTATCTTAATCTTCACTAGGGAATTGACCCTTTTATGTGCATTGGCCATTTTATGAAAATAACCAGTATTTTTGTCACCCTCCCTCAGCCATAACTCTATAGACTTTTGCCTCCAGGATGTCTCTTCCATTATCACCCATTTCTTATACTCCTCCAAAGCCTGCTTTCTGAGAGTTTGCTCTTCAGCAGACAACACCCTATCCCCTTCTATTGAATCCCAAGACATCATCTGCTTTAAAGTTGAATCTTTTCTAGTAGTGACATTACCAAACACTTCTCTGTTCCAAATCTTCAAGCAGGCCTTAAGCGCTTTCAGTTTTTCAGACAGAGTGAAACTGAAAGAACCTCTGAATTGGAAGCTCATCCACCAATTCCTTAACAAATCTTTAAAACCTTCTTCCTTCAGCCACATATTCTCAAACCTGAAGGGGGAAGGCCCCTTCCTCGCTCCTCCACAGTCCAACAAAATTGGGCAATGATTATTGTAAATATTAATTCCAACTTAGCTTCATAAGAACTTGTTGACAAGCTTAACTTAAAGACAAAGAAGCATCCAAATCCTTATTAAATAACACAAGTAGATGACAACTCTATTACAATGAGTTCTCATTGTCTATTAACATTTTAATTTTATCAATAATTTTGAGCTATTGATATGTTGTGATGTTTTGTCGATGAAATTTGTTCATATTTTGTTTGAAAGACTATGACTTTTGATGAGAGAGTGCAACATGATGGTCATGAGAACACATGTCAAAATGAGCATAAGAAGATTCTCTATTCATTTAAGGAAATTTCACCACCTTAGCAACTAATGGAGCAATCAACATTCTAAGAACCAAAAAAACCACCAAATACTCCATTAAGAAATAATTTGAAGCTGCAAACAAGGAGTAAGGTATGATGGATCTAGAATGCCAAATGTGGTGGAATCTATCCCAAAATAACTTGTAAGAGAGCTCAAAGAAGTGCGACGAATGCTGGTTGATTCTAGCAAGCAAATTCCTAAGGTGCTAAAGAATTAATCACCTAATTTATCCATCTACTATGCAAGTCCTATGAAGCAAGCAAGTCCTTAAAGACAAGTTGATGAATCATCTATTGAAGGCTTTATTCAAGAAAGATTAAGGTTGAGCCTTCCTGGAGGTTTTTTGCTTACTATATATCCTAAGGATAGGCTATATGAGCGGCTGGTCATAATCTCTCAATTAACTAATGCACCAAACATATTTATGTGAGTGATGACACGGATTTTAACTGTCAATGTTGAGTATGCAATCATAGTTCATACTCCAAGAGCCCTTGATGCTTGGCTCTAGTGATAAAGGGTTGGGGAGAGTTTGTGGGAGATTTCAGGTTCGAGTCCCAATAGAAACAAAAATTTACCTATCAAACATATATATATATATATATAGAGAGAGAGAGAGAGATCATACTCTAAGTAATAATTGTTTTGAAGTTGTACAAGCTCAAGTAAAGCTAATGCTTGACCTATAAAAGCCGAAGATTGTTTTGAATAATTTACAAGTGTGGAAAGAAATTTAATCTCGACTTCATATTATATAAAAAAAATTCGATGAAATGTGGAAAACAAGTTTTTTTTTTTGATAGGCAAACACACAAAAAACATATATTAGAAAAGGGCACCTTGAGGCTGACCCAAAAGTATACAGGGAGTATACAGGAGGCGCCAAAGGGCACAAAAAGAAGAGGAAATACAATACCAGCCCTCAACTAGCACTTAGCCAATCAAAAAACAAGTTTATAGGGGGTAACAAAGGAAAAAAAAGGTGGAAAACACTGCTTTGGATTACAATTAACCATGAAAAGTCATTTAAACTCGAGGTCAAGTTTTTCAAGCTCTATCAATGGTATGTAGGTAATTTTGTAGTTTTTTAAAGGTTCTCTAATGTACTAATTAGATAGTAATCAGCATTTGAGTTGCATTTAGAATTTGGAAAGTTTTTTTTTTTAATTGAAAATTTCTCCTCAAAAGAAGTTTTTAAATTTCTAAATTGTCTATTTTCTAAAATCTTTCTTCTCTAAAGTTTCTATGTAAGTCCTTTTAGTATCTGCAACTCTTCTTTATTATAAACTTTTATTAAAAGAAGTCTTTATAAAATTAGGTTTCTAATTATATATATATATATATATATATATATATATATATATATATATATATATATATATATATAAAAGCTTCTATGCTCTTTTAATCTTTTTAGAAGATTTAATAGTTTTAAGAAAGGAATAAGAGTCCTACTAAATGACTACATAGATTGGGTTTCTTTTTTCATGGTAACTGATGTAAAATGAGACTAATTATTGACGATGGATAGTATTAAGTTTTTTCGTGCCTTCCAATTTTCAAGAGTAAGACTTTATTTCTAACTCTTAGAAGGAATTGGGAAGACTCTAAAGTTTCCTATCTTTTCTTTATTTTTTTCTTGTTCTATATCTTATTTTTTTCCCCTGCAACAATAACTTTAGTTCAATGTTCCTCTTCTTATATCCTACTTATCAAAAAAAAATGTTCCTATCATCCTAGGTTGTCCTACATCAAAACTATTTACTCCTTAATGTTCACAATTGCAGCTGCCATCATCATCATCAAAGCCATCCATTTAGGCCACATGAGCAGATGATTAATCCAACCAAACGAGAAGATGATTAATCCAGCTTGAATCAAAGACATTAAATATTGCAAGGATGACCGAGGATATAATTCCTGTGTTCACTTTTCTGAGACAGGAAGAGATTTTTCAAACAACCTTACAATCAGGACCAGTCCAGCTTACAATTCAACTGGATAAGTCTACAAGGAAGCATCAGCTTCTTGTTTCAGAAAACAAAGGATTGAGCTAAACTAACACTACAATATTTGGGGTTGAATTTGATTGTTTCTGAATTTTATCTAGGAATGATCACTTGTTTATTGTTTTCCTTAAGGACTAACTGCAGTCTTCTCAACAAGCTTCTGGTACCTCTACCTCTAATCAACCTGCTGGTTTGAAATTTCTCAACAGCCCTACTAATGTCAAGTTGGATATTATTTTTCTTCAATTAAGGAGTTCCCCAGGTACCAATCTTTTCACCCCAAGGATGAGGTTGGACAATTGGATACTAATTCTCGAATAAGACGCAATTGAAGCTTGAGATCAACAGATCTAATACAAAGTTATGATACTATTTCATCTCGGTATTGAACCTTTTTCTGGTCATGATATAAAAGGCTTGGTCCAGAATTTGATATATGATCATTTTACCATTGAACCATAACGCCTAGTTGGTATATTGATATTAATTTTCTGAATTGCAAGAGAATCTTCCAGGTTAATCTATAATTGACCTATTTATGTCTCTTTTACCCAGAACAGATACACCAAAAGGCTTCGGAATCTTATTCTAAATTTCTAATTGATATGAAATGATGTGACAACATATCAAAAATTCAGACCTGAGAAAAACTGAGGAGATTTAAACAAAGAAAAATCAGGGTCTACAATTTTCCACTGTTTCAGACCCGAAAGACCAGAACTCAAACTAGCCCTCAATCATCCGTATCATAAGGCACCTCTAACACATCTATTTTCTGTTGTTGGTGCACCCTAACACCTCTATACATATTTATTTTTATAGGAAACAAAAAAAAAAATCTATTTTAAAATAAAATTAAAGGAAAGGGGAAAAACGACTGTTTGATTGTGGAGAAACTTTGAGGACACCCGAAAGAGAAACCAAAAATCTAGGTCTTATCAAGCAAAATCTAACACATCTCTATTTGATGTTTGTGGGCACTTGAATTTTTTCCCTTTTTTTGAGAAGCCAAACTGCATAAAATCTCAGATCCAAAATTCGTTTCCTTTTTCTCTTCCTCAGTTTTCTCTCCAACCAAACAAAAACCCTAAATACTCCAGGAAAAAAAAAAAACCAAAAACCTCTTCAAATCCCATAGCAACCCCAAATCAATTAACCACTACGATTAAAACCCCGAAAAGAAAAACAAAAATCCAAGAACTAGATGAATTAAATGAGAATTAGGCAGGGACATACAGTGAAATCGATGCCAGGGTGATCAGAGCCCCAGAAAATGTCGTGATCGACGACAACAAAGTTCCCAGAAACGGTGTCACCTTCGTAGATAACGTACTCATAAACACATTCTACTTCGTTGACGGTGACGGAGAGAGCTGAGATACGGTGGATAAAGCTGAAAAAGAGAGCTATAAAAATAAAGCCGGTTGCACATCTGTGCGTGTGCCTCCTCTCCATCTTGAATTAGGGTTTTGGGTTGAAAATCGATCGGTGGATCAAGGAGAAGAAGAATGAATATAGCCTATAGAAAACCTACGATTTTTTTAGTCGCTTATTTATTTAATTATTTTAGTCATGTGCTTCCATTCATAACGCGGCCTTTGGTATTATTTTTCCTTGAAAACTTCCATTTCAAAAATACATTTTTTAAAAAATTATTACTAAAAAAATACATAATTTAAATAAAATTAAAATTATTTTTAAAATTAATGATTAAATTTATAATTTTTTAAATACGATTACATCTTCATAATTTTTTTTTAATTTACAGTAATTCCATAACTGATTAAATTTTTAATCATGTGGTCTTTTTTTGGATGTGACTTTTCCCTTTAGTACTTTATTATTTTGGTATTTTGATACTTGAATTTTCTAGTCTTTTGCAATCTAAAAATTGTCATCTTGTAACAAAGCTCCCCCATGGATATTTGTTAAGGTCTTAAAAAATTCTCAACAAAATCAGCTCATTGAATATCTATTAAAAAATTTTCTTCTTTCCCAAGTAAAATATGTTCTAGAAAGTATAATAGGGTTAACATGTTTTCATCTCTAGGCTCATTCATTTTTCTTGTAATTTTTTTTCTTGTTCACCCAAAGAAATGAAAACTTTTTTCAACACATCATTACACATTGTTAAAACAATGGGTCTTCATTACATGTTGACAATTTTGTTCTAATTCTTTTGAAATTTTTTAGATAGTAACTTACTTTTCATTAAAGATTCAAAGTTGTTGTTCGTTCAACTAGATAATTACAAATATACCTAAAAAGGTTTTATTAATGACAAGTTAGGTGTTTAAGGGGTTAAAAGTGGATCAACATCTTTTATATGAATTAAAATACTTAATTTATTATTTTGGAAAAACAAAGAATGCTCAAGTGGTGGAAGTAGTGCTTTAGCATTGGAAATGCTCAAGTGCATATCTAGTGCTCAAGCACTTGAGGCACTCAAGCGGTGGACAAGTACACCTAAGCGATCATCCCAAATTTGCTAGAATATCTTTTGGGAATTCAATAAATCTTTATTTGAAAATTTTGGGATATCGATCTCCTAAGGCCTAAAGGCCAAACCCTTCTTTAACCCTTTTAGGGTGGGGACACTTATAGAAAGGTTTAGCCTAATTTGTCCTACCATTCTCAGACTCTCGTGAAATGATTTAAAGTTTGAATTTTGAATTGTTGAAAAACATGCATCCCTTCAACTAGGTTGAGAAGTATTCATTGGAGTAATTAAAGATTGTTGCGTCGCGGATGTTAATCAAGCTATAGGTTTTAAAGAGTAAGTCTTTAAAGTAAAATAATTAGATAATTATGTGTGACTTGATCTTATATAATGGATTTAGATTTTAGATCTTAGATTCCGTGGTTTTTTATTTTCACGGTTAGTGTGGGGTTTTCCATGTTAAAATTCCTATGTCTCTTACTCGATCTCTAGTTATTTTGATTATATTAATTATCTCTTATATCTCACAAGTTTAAATTGGGTCAATAATTCAACTTCTAATTTATAATATTTAAAAATACACTGTTCACTCTTCTCTAGGTGTTACTATACTAGACAACAATTTTTCACACACCTTATTCTTAATATTAAGGAATGTATCCTTATTCATTATTATTTTTTGTCATGTCATGGAATGGGATCAAAACTCTCTAATGGACAATTTGGGTTGAAAAATGAAGTTTATGCATGACCAAGAAGGAATCAAAATATGAGGTGAGGTCTTAAAAACCTCAAATTATAGCTTGATCAATTTATTCTTAATATTCTCAATGTCTTCCAAGTGTCAGAAATATAAAATTTTGTCAACTCCTCCAAAGTATTTTAGCAAGATAAAAGACAATGATGGAGGTGGCATCACATACTACAAGGTAATTAAAAGTAGTAACAAAATTACTACAAATCCATATGAATTGTGTAATAGTATACAAAAAAAAAAAAAAAATAGTCCAACTATGTTTAGTTCTACTATATGAAAACAATAATAAAAGTTGAGATATTAAATGAGCTTGTTATGCTATGGCCTATGGAAATTTGATGAAATTTTTTAAAATTTACAAATCTAACCCTTCCACATATTTTACTCTAAGAAAAATATCTTCTTTTTTTTTTTAACAAAAATACCCCTCATATATTTTTATGAAAATAACCCACTCTTTCAAAACTTATTTAATATAATTCAAATGTTGAAGGAAATTTATACATAAAAAAGTTTATTTTTCGAGTTTAAATAGGAGAGAGATTATTTTTACAAATTTAAGATTATTTCATCTTTTGAATTAAATAATCTTATATTATAACATGCAAATTTGATGAAAAATACAACAAATCCTCTATTCTTAATTGTCATACTTGAAATTATAAGAAATAAAATTAGTGATCATGCAGAAAATTATATAGTATCACAAATGCATGTGTATAGATGATGATATTCATATCTTCATTTTATCTTTCTACCCCCATTTGCCATAAAAACTTTCATAATCTCCTTTGCTACTTGACGATTTTTACTGTCGACCTTTTTTACCATAGTTATAATTTATGAGGATAAATCAATTTGATAATTTAAAATAAGTTTTAAGTTAGTTTATCAAATAACCTTAATACTTAAATTGATAATTAAATAACAAGTTTTAAGTTAACAATTTAAGTATAATTTGACTTAAAGTCAACTTAAGTTATTAAATAATAAATATTAAGTTTATCAAATACTATTTTAGAGTGTATTTGATAATAATTTTAAGAAATGTTTATAGTATTTATAGTACTTGAAAGATAAAAGTTTTTGTGTTAGAAAAACTAAAATCACTTTCTAAAATCAGTATAAGATATGGTATTAGTTTCAATATTTTTATTTTAAAACTCCCATTATACATGATTAATCATATCATGATTTGAGTTGACCACCTTGCCTTTATTGTCATAACTATATACACATATCACAAGTACAATATAAAAAAAATAAAAATAAAAATGGTAACTTAACAACGTTTAAATTCCTAAATCTAAAAACTTTTAGTGGGTATATGATAAAACTTAATACTTATCACTTAATAACTTAAGTTGATTTTAAGTTTAATTATATTTAAATTAATTCTTAAAACTTATTACTTAATTCTTACTTTAATATTAAGAGTGTTCAATAAAATTAATTTAAAATTTATTTTAAATTATTAAATTGATATATTTATTCTCATAAATTATAATTAGAGTAAAAAATATCGAATAATAATAGAAGTCATAGAGTAGTAAAAGAGGTTGTGAAGTTACCTAACACAAAAAAAAGGTGAAAGAGTAAAAATGTAAAATGAAGATGAACTTAAAAATAAGTTTATTTTTTTTACTTATTACTTAAAATTATTTTTTATTTTAAGTCATACCATTAAATAATTTTACCAAATACACTTAATTTATTTAATAATTTAAATTAAGTTATTAAATCACTTTAAGTTATTAAATTGTTTTATCAAACATCCATTCAATAACTCAAATGGAAATTTAACCTTGGTAAAACACTAACACAAACAATCAAAGGAAATTTTTCTTCATATTCATGGTTCACTATAATGCAAAATATTATTATTAAGTATTATACACATTATCAATTCAAAAACATGGAAATTTATAAAAATTTCAAAACATTTTAAGACCTCAAACAAGAAATCAATGCTTTGATTTGCTCTCCTATGGTGTGTTTTGATGCTCTGCTTTCCGTTTTTCATTTTGTAGTTCTTAGATTTGTTACTCTTCGACAAAAAATCTTATTGGTCCATTTTTACAAATTGAACCAACTCACAAGATGAAAGAAGTGAAATAGCAAGGATTGATCTTGAGAAACATAAGGAAGCGAAATGGGGCGTTTAGGATTATTTCTTTATTATTATTATTATTATTTTGCAAATTCTTGTAAGTTTCTTTTCTTTTTTAATTAAAAAGAGATCATGGCCCACTTGAGAAGCGTTTTTGTGAATTGGTTTTTGTTTTCTAGAAAAAAGAACACTAAAAATATGTTTGACAAGGAATGTTGTTCCAGTTCTTTGTATTTTTCATGTTTTCACTAGGGAAAAAAATGGGTTGTTCTCTATGTTTTTAAAAGGGTGTTCTTTGTGTTTTCATGCTTTTCCTTCTCAGTTTGATATTGCTAGATTTGAAAATATGTTGGGCAGGGACCTTTTAAAATCAAATCAATTTGCTAGATTTGACAATAGAGAAAAAGCAAATTTGGAGCCTTTTGCTTGCAATTTGTAGCCCCCTTAGTGTATGATAGACAATTTAGATAGAAGAAGAAAAAAATTCATAAGAAAACAAAATGCAATTACAATGTCAATTGGAGATAGGAAGGGGAACAAGACCTAATGAGAATAACTAAAAAGGGTGAAGAAATGGGTACCTTGAACTTTGTATTGGGTGTTTTGGATGATAAGGTCGATGATGTGTAGAGATTTGTTTGAAGAAAACTTCTTTCATATACCTTTTGTGTATATTTGAAGACATTATTTAAGATCATTGCAAACACTCCATCAAAATTTTCTACACCGAGTTGTGTAAGCATGTTGTATGTATTGACAATTTCGGGTCAAAATTCTTATTGTGTCTTGTAGTTCATATTCTTCAAATCCTCTTTTGACCACATACCTTTTCCAAATTGTTTTGTGTTTGAAGATGACTGGAGGAATTGGTAAGTACATTTGAGATGATGGATGATAATAAACAATGACTAATCATATTTTAAATTTGTATCATTTTATTAGAAAATGAAATTGAAACTTAATTAAAAGTGTAAAACATTATGTTTAAAACATTTGGATCGATTTTTGATCAATTGAACTAAATGTTAATAGTTTATGATTTTTCAAATAAATCTCAACCATTGGATGAGTTTCAAAACCCTAATACTAAGCCCTCTTTCTAGATGTGGTGTGGGCTGCTATGAGAGAGAAAACCCTAGGTTTTTGAGCTTCAAGTTTTTCTTACTATATTGGGGAGTGTTTGCCTAGTGAGAAAATTTATGAGATTGAATTGAAAATTAGTTTTTGAGTGAAAAATCTTTATTCCAAATTGGTTGATTCACTGTGTTCTTCATCCTAACTCTCATATTCAACTTATTGGGGGTAAAACCCGAGATTCTTCTTATGTGGACTTAAGAAGATGTTGAGATCAAAACTGAGTGGATTCCAAGTGTTTTCCTAAAGAAGAATGATGGTAGCTGAAGCTTGAATATTATAGGCAAGTGGTCCAAGAGATGATGAAAGACTTAAGTTAGGTAAAACCTTGTACTCATCTAATTCTTCTTCATAGTAGATTATTTGATTGCTTGATATCCGTGGTTTTTTTTTTTTATTTCTTTAAAGGTTTTTCACGTTAAAAAAATTGGTGTCATTGTCTCTTCTTTCTATTTTATCTTTTGATTAGCATTTCATGAGCTTATGGTATTTTTCATTGTGTTATAATGATTGAATTAATTGGAGTATGAGCTGAAATGTGTCTATTGAATCTTTGAAAGAATAAGATATATGTTAGTTGTTGCTGATTGATGACAAAGGGTATGTGAAAAAGAGTTTTTATATTGATGCAATGTTTTATATATCGAGTTTGGGGAGTGTTGTCTCATTTGCATGTGACTTGCATTGAATAACTTGTTTAGGAGAGTGTTGGTGCATTCATTGTTGCTTGCGATTTACTTGTTTATTCATAAGGTTGAAAAAAAAAATCATTTTATAAGGGAAAAACAAGGGAATTATGAGCATTTGTGAGAGACCATATCCAATTGTTTTTAAAAACACATATTCACCCCCCTCTTGGTGTTATCCATAAGTGAGATTCATTTTCAAGTTGGTTTGAATAAATGAAGTAATAAAAGAATGATTTTCTCATTGAATGCAGTGTTGTGGAGTTGAGGAAATTTATGAGTTGAGTTGAGTTGGTTTACATTTTAGGCTAACCAATGATCAACCGAAAATATATAAAAAAAAATTGCATATAAAAAGAAAAATTGTACAAGTGATTTAAAAAATGGATACAATTTTTTTTTCTAAGATGAGGTAATTTGCATTTTAGGCTAACTAATGATTAAATCATTAAAGTGTAAATATATTATAAAAATTGTATACAAAAATGAAAATTTATGCAAGTAATTTTAAAAATGGATACATTTTTCTTTTAACTCATTGAAGTATAAATCTAAAAATTATTTATATTTATAACATCAAGTTAATGAAAGAAAACAATCAATTTTAAAACATAGTTCTTAAATAAGTCTTTTTTTCTTATTTTACTTTTCCTATAAAATAGCTTTTATTAACTCTTTTTTTTAGAACAAAAAATTGTGTCTTAGAATTCAGTTTTCAAAAGCATTTTTGTCTCTGAAAGCATTATAAACTGTTTTTAAAAATTGTTGTTAAAAAAATTACAACTTGTACTAGAGATTGTATTATAACATGTATTATAGATTCCCAAAATGCTTTGAGTGGCATGTCCAACTGTGGACCTCACATTTTTGCTCATGTGTTTCTACTCGATGACGAATTCGCTTTTTATTTGAAAATGATTTATTTTTTAGAAAATGACTTGGAATCGCCACTTATTTTTGTTTTATTTTTTAAGAGTAAACAAAATAAGAAAGAAAACCATAAGTGTGACTCCTTATTTGGAAAATGACGGTTAGTGAAAAACTAAATATAGGCTTGAGGGTTAGGTTACTTATTGGGAAGGTACGGTAAAGATCGTAGCACTCCTCTACGTCCCTAAAAACGGGGTTCTACTAATGAGATGAAGCGAACATGACAATTGATTAGTAGATCAAGAGATACCAAAATGATATTACACACATGAGAGTCACAACAATACATAGAGAATGGTCAAAGTGAAAGTGTATGCGTACCTTAGTAGCAAACACTAATGCGCTTTCATGAAATGAGGTCAGTGCGTAATAATGAAGACAAAGTATGTCACACATGCCACTAAATAGAGTAAGAAGTCATCAACTATCACACTGCACTTCACTCAAATTTATTGTTAAATAAAACTTCTTTGATGTTGGCCCCCACCAAAATCCAATTTATTTTTGCATGAATTAATTCCGTAAATTTCATCACTTGGAATTACAAAATTAAATTCATGCTTATTTTAAAACATTTTAAAAATAAAAAAATGTGAAAATTGCTTGCCGAAGAAAATTGTAGCACATTTTATTGGAAAATGGGATTTTTGGTAAGCTTAAAAAAATTCTAAGGATGAAAATTTGAAGAATTAAAATTATTTGAAAAACTAGAATTGGGGCAATTATTTTGCAAAATGAAGTCTGAGAAATTGTTTTTTTAAAATAAAAAATGAAGAAATGAAAGAAAAGTCACGTGGCCAAAGGTTGCATGCCAAAGGTGGGCATGCAACTGGAAGCGTGCAGGGGTGGCCAAGGGAAGAAAGTCGTCCTGAAACACAACAGAATTGATGAGATCTGCATAACTCACTGCCAAATTTAACGACATGCACTTTGTAGGTACAGTTGCATAGCACCTGATCCTCTTCCAGTCAAAATTTGCCAATTTATCCCCACTATGCACCACCACCATTGTCAATAGTGCAATCACCCCTGATCCAAGAGGATGACCAGTAAAAGAAAGTGTAATTTGGATACTTTTCCACCAATTTTTTCAAAACATCACATTCTACATCCAAAACCCACCCAGCTGCCTTTAAAAGCCCACCATTGAAGGCTCTGATGCCCATTTGAGAAGTGTTGTTTTGGATCTCATTTTTGCCACTTACACCTGAAGCAAGGTTGCTTCTAGCCTGTACTCGATGACTGCAATGGTGTTCAATTAGCCAATTGATCAATATGCCCCGTATCTGAGGTATGATGTCTGACTGAATTGACATATAATTTTGCATGGATGGATTCTATGCCTGCAACTTTGTAACCCAACAGTACTGGTAGATTTCTGCAACATATTCAACAACTTCTAGGTGGTTTCAAGTGTCATCCATACTCGGTGACTTTTCCAGCTTCTTGAATTCACCATGCTCCTCCAATTGCTTTGATCTTGTCATTGTTGCACGTCTCCTGGAGCTACAACTGCTATCCCCATCACTACCCGAGTTGGCATTCTGTCAATAATCCCATGAAAACAACATCATTTGGATTTATTCCACAGTTGGGCATTTCATAAAAGCATCCCAAATGTTTTATCTGCATGTCCGTACATGGCCAACCCACATATGATCATACTCCATGAGATCTCATTTATCTCTTGCATCATATCGAATGCCCTTCTAACCTCCATTATACATCCGGACTTCGTTTACACGTCATGCAAGTGCATTCCCCCAATGATGAACCTAAGGCCATCCCTCTTCGATTGACAAATCTTTCAATTCACTGCCCCAGATCAAGTGAACCAAGATACGCTCAAACCGGCAACACACTAACAAGGGTAATGTGATTTGACACCACACCACCGATTTGTGGCATCCTCCGGAACACCCCAATAGCATCACTGTACTTCTCATTCTGCACATACCCTACAATCACGTTCTTAAGAAGCAACCAGCAGGAGGTTCTGGATAGTAAGGTGAGAAATGAGAGCAATCGTTGCCCAGAATCAATCACCTTCCAGACAACGCATGTCGGACATGACAATTTCCAGTCCTTAGTTGAAGAATACCACATTCAAGCCTTGATAGATCATAAAAGTAAGACTGTCGAGGGTGACCCTGAAGTTATTTGCAAGATAGAACCTCCATTCCACACAAATAACAGTTTTCGACACATTCTTAACATACAAACATTTCTCTCCATTGACGAAAATTCTCATGCATTTGTAGGCTTGGAAAATGAGGTATCCAAAGAGGCCATGCATGCGTCGAAATGGTCATGCACGTGGGTCATATGCACAGAGAAGAGAATGAGAAAGAAGTTTATGGGGAGCGAATGATGGAATGAGTGGAAGAGGTGGTGAGAGAAATGGGTTTGGTGGGTATTGGAAGATTGAGGATTTGAACGAGGATGAGTGTGTTGGAGTATGAAGAATGGGTTAGGCTAATGAAGGTGAGTATGGATGAGGTTGAAGGTGGGAATGTGGTGATATGAAGGGTGTGGATATCATTGATGAAATGAATGATGGAGGGTGGTGAGAGAAACGGGTCTAATGGGTATTTGAAAAATGGAAATGTGGGTATTATGGATTGAGGTTGTGGGTGGATGGAGTTGCAGCCAAGAACAAGATAGTACTCGTTTGTGAGGGGCTAACCTGGGTGATGCATAATGACGACCTGGGTGATGAAAATGGCAGCTTCTTTTGTGAGGGGCTTAGGTATGTTAACGCCGTCTGATTGACAACGTTGCTGAGGATGTGATAACAGAACACACATATAATGGAAAAGGACACGTGTTAGCTCCTGCCTGCTCTCATAGGTGGGGCCCTCATGCTCACTAACATGTTCAAGGGCGTCCATAAGCGCATCATAGACCTTTTGTGGGCAATTCTCAGGACTAGGCTTGTCATGGAGATAAACCACGTCCAAAGTGAAGAGTTTCGGGTTAGCAGGCCACTGATGCTAAGGATGAGCAAAAAATCTGTAGTAGATTAATATTAACCTGAAAATCTGATTTCATGCACGAGATTCCTTTGCTTCACGAGCTGCTACCCTGAATAACTGGGTCAGATCTGCATTACCACCAGAGCCATCAATTGACAGGCCCCGAAGTGTAGCAATTGCAGAATCAAATTCATTGCTAAACTCTCTCTGAAGCCAGGAAGTGGTTTTGCCCAGAGTAGCAAAGACGAAGCAATGATCAGAGTTGACGGCAAATCTGGCATAGACGAAGAGAAGAATAGCTTGCTTGATAGAATACATTATGCTGATAGGTTTCCCCTTGGATCCTGTAGCTTTCATCTCCACCATGGATTCAGCATTGACATCGATGCAGCCTTAACATCCATGAGCCATTTTCAGCATTCCCCACAACTGAACCAGCATGCTGTAACCTCTCCTACCCGCGTACTGAGAATACGTCATCTGCAGCTCCTTGCTCCCTCAGGCAAATGTGAGAAATCCAATGCACACCATGGATGAACACCAAGAACAAAGGAAGATAACAAGACAGAGCACAAAGGGTAGGAACAAAAATGAACCCGTACAAGCCATGCTTCATATTTTAATCAACAGGCTTAGACGAGAGTGGGTGAAATCAAACGAGTATCAAATAAAAATCAAAACATGGTTACAAATATCTCATAGGGAAACTGAAACAGGGGCAAACTAATCTTCAGCTAAAACCATTAAAAAAAAGAAGATATGAACATGCTTACTCCCAATCAACAAACATCATCCAAGGATCAACAAAAAAAGAGAAGAAAAGCATACCAGTTGAAACGAATGGGGAATCCAATATAAACATACCTGAAAATGCTTCTCTCCAGCAAAATGTGATGGATTTCTAACTGTTCTTGCTCCAAAAGCTCCCCGGAAAATCCGCGAGCTGCCCTCTGGTTTTTCCTCTTCTTTGCAACCTTCCAAAAACGGCCACCATAGATGAATGTCCCTCTTAGCTCTGGAAACTAGCAGTTCTCACTCAAAGGACTCAGCTCTCTCCATTGTCACTCCTTCTCCCCCCTTCCAACTCTCTGCAACTCTCCCTTTCTCTGGTTATCTCTCTCCAACAACCTTGCCCCTCAAGATACCCCAAAAACTCTCCTCTCTGTAACAAAAACTTTCTTGCTCCTCAAGCTTCCTCCCTGCCCTCATCCTCTAACCAACAACAAAATATCTCATCTCTGTCTAACCGAATATGCTCCCCCACCACCCAAAAAACTGTTTCTGAATATTCCCATGACACGTGTCCTCCACCCATTTTCCCTTCAATCCACTAACATGATTCCCCAACAGCCAACCATGAGTGGACATGTGGTCTTCCAAGAGCCTTCCACCTGGCAAAATGATCTGCACAAAACACACCCCAAAATGAGGGTCTACACCAACACATATACATCCAGGAAGAAAGTGACAATAGTCGCCGTCAGAATATTCGTTTCAACTTTCTGCCACCAGCAATTGCCTTTGCGGGTCGGCACTTGTACCCCTTTTAACTTGAGATGTTGCAGGTGGGTGGGCACCTACAGCATTTCCCTGTTTTTTGCAGCATCTTGTTTCTTTGGCTTCCTGAGAATCCAAAATGGAGGACATGCCTCAGATCAAAATCCCAAGAGTCAAATTGGGCAGTCAGGGATTGGAGGTGAGTTTGTTCTTCTCACACCCATTTGTACCATGCCCATTTTTTTATTTTTTTATTTTGGGACTTCTTTAATTTTGTTCAGCTAACATGATTGTGGGTATGGCTTGATTATTGTTGTATATCCTCCTCTATCAGTTCAGATCTATGGATTAATGAATCATATCTGGGTTTGCTGCTTTCATCAAATATCTGTTTGCAATTTTTGTGAAAAAATGAAAAGATTCATTTTCATTCTAATAATTTGCTCTTTTTTTCTTCTGTAGGTTTCTAGATTGGGCTTTGGATGTGCAGGACTTTCTGGGATCTATAATTCACCCCTCTCCCATGAAGCTGGATGTTCAGTTATAAAGGAAGCTTTTTATAAGGGTGTCACCCTCTTTGATACATCAGATATTTATGGAGCAAATCATGACAATGAGATCATGGTTGGAAAGGTACTGTTTTTTACTTTCAAGCTCAAATCTGAGTAAATCAGGAATATAAAAGAACCATTTAGAAAGGCCAATTTCTCCCTTCACATGGTGCTTCACTTTTTTTCAATGGGAAGTTTCATGGGAGGAAAGAAAGAAAAGAAAGTCACACACAGGCAAACCAAAATTTTATATTGAAGTATGAATCTGTTGCCGAATCATCCATGGGATTGAATCATGTTCTTAAGTTGATGGGTAGTCTTTTTCCTTATATTTTCAGGCTCTGAAGGAGCTCCCTCGGGAAGAAATTCAATTAGCTACAAAATTTGGCCTTCAGGTGTTAGAGGTCGGTAAGGTTGTGATAAAGGGTACCCCTGAATATGTTCGGGACTGCTGTGAAGCCAGTCTAAAGAGGCTTGGTGTGGACTACATTGACCTTTACTATCAGCATCGTGTGGACATGTCAGTCCCAATAGAGGATACAGTGAGTATCAAATATTCTTTTTCTTCGTATTTTCGGTTTCATCTAGTTTCTAATGTATGAAACTGCATCAAAATTTGATGGATGATTAATTTTGTTTGATTTAGATGGAGGAGCTTAAGAAGTTGGTGGAGGAGGGAAAGATAAAATACATCGGTTTATCTGAAGCTAGTGTAGACACAATAAGGAGAGCCCATGCAGTTCATCCCATCACTGCCTTACAAATGGAGTATTCTTTCTGGGCCCGTGAAATTGAAGAAGATATAATTCCACTCTGCCGGTTGGTTATCTAGCTTTAATGTTTGCATTACTAAACCAAACCTTTAAGTTTTTTATACAGGGTGAAGAACAGCCTGAAAAAGCTGAGGGATTGAGAATATTACAGAATTTAAATCATGAACTCTGAATCTCTTCTTATCTGTTACTCACAGAGAGCTTGGTATTGGAATAGTAGCATATAGCCCTCTTGGTCGTGGATTCTTTGGTGGGAAGGCAGTTGTGGAGAGCTTGCCCACTCAGAGTATCCTGGTCAGTAACTATAGATAAAAATTTAGTAATTTGAATATAGGTTCTTCTCCGTCTGAGTTTTTTTTACTTCTTTTGATGGGCAAAGAACATCGATCATTTTTTTAGCATTGGAATCAGTTATTTAAATTCATACTGACATTCCTGCCACAGACTATGCATCCAAGGTTCACTGGAGAGAATTTAGAGAAGAACAAACTTATATA
Source organism: Vitis vinifera (assembly GCF_030704535.1). NCBI lineage: Eukaryota > Viridiplantae > Streptophyta > Magnoliopsida > Vitales > Vitaceae > Vitis > Vitis vinifera. The sequence goes on along the minus strand of NC_081809.1, from coordinate 5,968,700 downwards.
TGCCCGCCTTGAGAAACTGGCTGCAAAACATGGCTGCACTCTTCCTCAACTTGCTCTGGCATGGCTTTTCCATCAGGGAGATGACGTGGTTCCGATCCCTGGTAAATTACGCTCTTCCTTCCCTTCAATTTTCTTGTCTGTTTGTTTACCCAGTAGCTTTTATTTCTTTTCAAAATGACTTCTCTTCTTTCCATTGCCCGGCCACAAACTCAAATGCTGAGTTCTACTTCATTATGTTTTGCAGTTGAGAGTGGTTATGGCAATGTCCTATTTTTACAACATACTATAATGTGGCATTTTGATGTTGTGCTTGCAGGGACAACCAAAGTTAAGAACCTTGACAATAACATTGGATCCTTGGGAGTGAAGCTTACTGAGGATGATCTGAAAGAAATTTGTGATGCTGTGCCTCTTGATGAAGTGAATGGCAATAGAGATCTCAGCTTTTTATTTGAGTACAATTGGAAGTTAGCAGATACCCCACCAAAAAAATAGAAAATTACTGAAGTACAAAGAAGAAGATATGGTGCATGCCAAAGCCAGAGATTGAACGAGTGCTTGTGTTGGTGTTAAGTAACAGGCAAGACATTCCACTTTCTGAAAGAGTTCCCCTTATATTCCTGTAAAAATTCAAACCATGTAAGCATTTTCAATATCAATTATGTGAAGTATTAAATCTGCTTCCCACCGCCAGCATTTTGCAAGGGCAGTTTGTCAAAACAATGAATAAGTGGCGATGTGATCTAAGTGAAGCACAAATTGAGAATAGCATGTGGAGGCCTTTGAGGTTTTTCCATCACTTTCTTCTTGTTTGATCCCTTCTTTTCCTGCTATATTCCAAATAAATTCATTACAACGTTGAAAATTCAAAATTTGGAGGACTTGAACCGCAAGAATCACATGAAGAGGAAGAGGATATAAAGTCATTGAGATGAAGGTTTTGGTCCTGCAAATTGAAGGATATAAATTTAATATAATATCAGTTCAAGTGATTTAGAGTTATATTAATTAATTATAAAATTAACATATTAATGAATATAAATTAGATAAATTTTAAAACTTAAATTATTTATTAAATTTGTGAAGCCTACCTGATGAAATTGAATATGGATTGAAAATCTTGATGTTAAAATAAGACTGGATTGAATTTAAAAGTATCTAGTGTCCATTTCGGGCAACTTTCCATCATCATTCTTTGGTTAAGTGACATGTATTTTCACGGTGCTCGTTTTTTCAATCATGAAGCATGGCTAAGTGATCCTACTCACATTGGATCTAGTGGTAGTTTGGTCCAATGATGAAAATATCGGTAATCACGGATATATCGGTAACTTGATTTTACGGATATATCGAAGAAATAGCGACGGATATTTTGAAAAAAAATTTTGATAAGTAAAAAATTGATCAAAACTTATGGAAATGTAAAAAAACCTCGTGTTAATGTAATTAAAAGTATAATAAATAATTTAAAGTTGTTTTGGTGAAGAATTTGATATATATATATAATATGATTTGTGATATTAAGCATAATTATATTATATTAGTTGTACTTATACACTCATTATGAAGTTTCATGAAAAACTTATTTTAGTAAATATCAATAATTTATACATATTATCACATAGCTTGAGGTTCAATTTTGACTATTGGATCACATCCAGTTTCAATTTGGACCATCCGATACACTGGGGTCCAAATTGAAATATCAATAAAGTATTTTATTTAAGATCTAATTTTTAAAATTTTATTAAAAATATGTGGTAACAACTTTTTTTTATTAACATTAATTTATTTAAATAATTAAAATTATTAATAATTTATCTTATTAAATTAATTTTAATCCATAGTAGTGATTTAATCATAAATAATTAATAATTATTTATATAGAGAGAGGAAAATTGTTATCATGATATGTTTCCTTTTTTTTTTTTAATCTCTACTAAATCTAAAAATAAAAAGGCCACCCACTTCTCTCACTCGGGCATCAAGAAGCCCGAAGCCCTTTTCTGAAGTTGCCCTCCAGACGAGAGAATCCCTAAAAAGGCCCTATTTTCCTCTGCCACTCTCAATCCTCCCAGGTACTAATCTAATCTTGTTATTTATTTTCATTTTTCTGCAACCCCGTTTGATTCCCATGAAAATCCATCCCCCATTCGATTTCTGGGAAAATTCATCCTCGTTTGATTTCCGAGAAAATCCATGCAAAACCCCCCAGGAAAACCAGAAAGATTGCTTTTTTTTTTTTGCTTCCTGTGTTTTCTGGATCTGTTCTAGGGGTCGCTTTGCTTTTGTGCCATTGGATTTAAATTTCACGAACCCTAAATCCACGATTTTTGAGCCAGGCTAAAAAACACAACCTTTGCCTGCAAATCATGATCAGATTTTGTCACCTGTGCGCGGGCTGGACTGGTAGGAAATATCGGGAAATTTTCAGAAAAATCGGAAAAAAAATCGGCTATACAAACCGAAAATTCGCCGATAAATTGCAGTGTCCGGCTATTTTTTTGAAGATTTCGCCGATTTTTCGTCTGCATCCATTTTTCGGCAAATTTTTCGCCGATTTTAACCGAAATTTGGCGAAATTTCTCCCATCGATATTTCGCCCCCCTCTTTCGTATCGCCGACCACCGAAACCGGAAATTTCGGCGAAAAAAATGGAAACTTTCATCCTTGGTTTGGTCAATAGTGGGCTAAGAAATATTGAATGGTGACACAAATGAGGTTTTTCGAGGAATGCAAATAATATTTGATTTTTTTTAGATGCAGTGAGAATAATCAGTGAACTACGACTTTATTGTGCTAGGCACATTGATCTTTGCAATCATAACGCTTTTTTCTGGTTGGTTCCATCATCACAAAGCTACTCCAAAATTGGTTTGGTTCCAAGATGTAAAATTTACGTTGAATCACCATTTAGTGGGCTACTCGTGAATTGCATTTCATCCAAACCAAACCTGAATAAAGAAATTTATGATTTGTATTGGAAATCAGCCCAGCTACACCTCAATAATTCAATAATTCAAGAAATGGGCCGGGTTGTGCCCGCCTCAGCCCATTACTACCCGACGAAACTCACGTCCGTTTCCACAAAAGCAACCCAAACGCTGGTTTCGGCCATCTCTGAGTTCAAAATACCTTGATCACAGACTCTCAGCCTACACAAAAGCATTCAATCATTGCTCTACAAACGCTGTGTTTTGGTCGATCTCCGAGTTCAAGGTAGCCCGATCATTGTTTACAGAAGAGCATTCAACCTCTATTTACAAAAAAGCATTCAATCACCCATTCTTGAAACGCTGCGACTCGGTCGATCTCTGAGTTCAAGGTACTGTTTGAATCTCTATTTCCAATTCAATCAATCGAATTCTGCGTTAGATATAATTGTTTGCATGCTGAGAAAAGAATAAGAAATTGGTAGATTTTTCACCATCTAGGGTTCGAGAATACAAAAAATTGCACTTTACCTAAAACTTACGGTTTAGTTGATTTTTGGTAGGTTTGGTGCGGGAGAGAGCTAAGGAAATGAAAAAAAAAAATGCTTAGGGATTGAAGATGCTCAAAAATGACCATTTAAACTTGGTTTATTTTCTGCTAGGAGAACATCCATATACATTTTTTCAATCCCTCCCAAGGGAGGGATACTGAAGAAGATGTTTCTTAGGCATTGGGTATGAAGGATGTTTCAGGTTATTGTGCAATTAAGGTCATCATTAGGAAGAAGCGTTTTTAGACGATTGCAAGGCTAGTTGTGCTTCATGGAATAGAACATTGCAAAGTCAAGAAACACTTATAAAACTACTGTAGCTCAAACAAGCAAGGGTGGTTTAGGTGTCAGGATGTTATTGGTGCTCAGTAAAGCTTTACTAGGAAAATGGCTGTGAAAATTTTCTGGAAAGAGGGATTGTTTGGGGAGAAAAACCACTGTGACAAAGTTTGGGGAAAGGATGATGGTGTTCCAAGGAGATTAGACAACATCATGGAATGGAAAGTTATTAGAAAGAGACCAAACAGTAAGGAGAGGTGGGCTGTAGCTGATGGTGCTACATGGAAAATAGGTGATTAAACATAATGGAAGCTGTCTTTCCAGGAGGAAAATTGTCCTATGATCAAAATAAACTATTTGAATCGTGATCAATTTGAAGGAGAAGCACTGACATGGATGGTCAATCTCAAGTAGTTGTGTGATAAGGCCCAATCAAGTTATTGAGGGTGTTTTTTTGGCTACAAATGGGCTAAAGGATATGGTATAAAGCCTACCCTAAATTCGAGGTGTGATTCTTATGTGATGATGGTTTTTTAAATTTGAGACTTAATGCCACAATCAAGCTTGAGAGGCAGCATAAACCCCAAAGTTTGAATTTTTTCTGGTGGTGAATTCAATGAAATATGCTTTAAGAGTTGATAAACTTGGGAATGCTCAATAGATCAGGAAAAAGTTTAAAGATGGAGTTTTGAGCAATAATTTCATGCTGATTTTTTTTTTTTTTTTTGATAGGTAAATGATGAGTGTGTTTATAAAAAAGAGGTATACACAACGTATTCAAAGAAAACCAAAGACTAAAAAAGAGGCGCGAAGACACAAAAATCAGCAACCGTGCCTTATGGAGAGCCTAGCCAATCCACAATATCTATCAACAACAAAGAACCATCCCCAATATACAATCTGATCCAATCCCAAAAGGTATAGGAAATAATTTTTAATTATTGGGTCCGAGCTTTCTCAATTATCAAAAGCTCTCTTATTTCTTTCTTTCCATAAGGTCCAAAATAAACGCAACGGAGTAACCTTCCGAGCTTTTTTTTTCTCTTTTTACCAACAAAAGACCTGTGCCAGCTCATAAGGACCTCTCTAACTAAAGAGGGCATCACCCACTTGACACAAAAAAAAATGCAAAAATCAACTATCATTTTTTTTTTTTGATAGGTAAACATAGAGAATATATAAATTAGAAAAAGGGAGCTTGGAGGACAATCCAAGGCATACAGGAAGTATACAGTAGGTGCCATAAGCAAAGAAAAACAAAAAAGGAGGGGATACAAAAAACCTCATCCGCCCTCACTTAGAATCCAACCAATCAAAAAAGTCGATTAAAGGTAAAGGTCCAACATTTATATACAACTTTGTCTAAGACCAAAAACTACACACAAAAGAATACTTCAACCTATGAACCAAAAACTCTTCATTGTCGAATGCTATCCTATTTCTTTTCTTTCACACTGCCCAAAAAAGGCATAAAGGAGCTAGCTTCCAAGCTTTTCTGTGCTTTTTACCAACAAAGGACCCATACCATCCAAGGAGAGTCTCCCTTACCGAGCAAGGGAGAACCCAAGTCACCCCAAAGAGAGCAAATAATAACTCCCACAAAACCCTAGTCTTCGTGCAGTGGATTAAGATGTGATTAGTAGACTCCTTGTCGGCTAGATAAAAGAAACGTCTATTAGCTAGGGTCCTACCCCTCCTCTTAAGCTGATCCAATGTTAAAACTTTCCCCCACGAGGCTTCCCAAGCAAAAAAACCCATTTTGGGAGGAACATAAGGACACCAAATGATGTTCCTTGGAAACCGGACTGTATTTCCTGGCTCTACTGCACTATAAAGAGACTTAATAGTGAAAATCCCATTTTTTGTCTTTTTCCAAACCACCTTATCCTCCAATTCTGCGGTAACCCTCTTCCCTTGAATTGTCATGAGCAACTGTTCCACCAAGACTACCTCCCAATCATTGAAAGCCCTAGAAAAATGAGGACTCCAAATCCCCCCCTCAACCGATGGGTCCCAAACCTCCGCCACCCACTCCTCTTTTGAAACCGCCAAAGCAAACAAAGAGGGGAAAGTGTAGCATAAAGCCTCATCACCACACCAAGAATCCTTCCAAAATCTTACTCTTCTACCATTACCCACGGAAAACACAATGTTGTTGCTCAACAAAGAACCTTCCTTCCTAATCTCCTTCCACAACCCCACTCCAAAACCCTTTCTTCCTTCAAGGGTATACCCCTCCCATTCTTCCACTCCATACTTCATACTAATAACTTGTTTCCAAAGAGCTTCCCTTTCTACCATGAAGCGCCACTCCATTTACCCAAAAGGGCTCCATTAAGTTTAGAAATGCATCTAACACCCAAACCACTCTTACTTTTATCTAAGCATACAACCGTCCACTTAACAAGATGAGTCTTCCACTCCAAAGCCCCTCACCCCAAAGGAAATCCCTTTGGATTTGCTCAAGTCTCAATCTAACCGATCTAGGCGTACGTAGAATAGACATATAGTTAATAAACATATTGGACTAAGTGCTTCGAATGAGAGTGGGTCTTCCTCCTTTAAATATATATTGCCTCTTTCATATAGCTAATCTCTTCCAAAACCTCTCTTCCATACCATCCCAAACTGTCGCTGATTTGTGAGGGGCACCCAAAGGAAGCCCTGAGTATGAGGGAGTGTCCCCACCTTACACCCAAGCTCAAGGCCCAACTCCTCCAAATTCTCCACCCTCCCCACTGGTAGGATCTCATTTTTGTCCAAATTAATTCTTAAACTAGAGATGGCTTCAAACCACATTAACACCTAGTTTAGGTGAGTTAGTTGTTCCGTAGAGGCTTCGCAAAAAATCAGCATATCATTAGCATACAACAGATGGGTGAGTTGAACTCCCTCACCATCCCTCCCTTTAACCCTGCAGCTTGTCAAATGGCCCCCACTAACTGCTTTCTTAATCAAACAGCTTAAGGTTTCCATACCTATCACAAAAAGATAGGGCGAAAGGGGGTCCCTTTTTTTCAACCCCCTTGAGCTGTTGAAAAATCTTGTCGGTGTGCCATTAACAAGAACTGAGTAAGTTGCTGTAGAAATACGTGAGTTGTAGAACTGAGTAAGCAAAAATCAACTATCATAATAAGCAAGCTTTTGAACAATGAGTGAGAATATGGTCATTCGTTTCTTCTTCTTCCTTAAACAAGTAATATTTATTAGGAATCCTCCAACCTCTTTTTTTGAGTTGATCTAGAGTCAAAATCTTTGTCTAAGTTGTTTCCTAAACAAAAAAGCTAATTCTTGATGGTACCCAAGAATTCCAAACTATGTCAAAAGGGAACGACTTCACTCTCTTATTTGCCAAAGAATATCCATTTCTTCTAAAAGCATTGTAAACATCATTGTTGTTGAATGGGGAGTACTGATTTTTTCAACCATTCAAGACTACCCAGTTGTCACAGCAAACTTTGAGGCACTGGCTCACTGTTGGATTTCATATTCTTTGTGCCATTTTGTCTAATGTGATGATTGCGTTCAATATTCGGGTAACTAGCAAAGCTGCTTCTTGTATTTTTTGGACAATCTAGAAGGAAAAAAAATAGGAGATTCTTTGAATGTGAGGAATTATCAAATTAAAGGCTAAAAAATATTTTCCTTAACAATTTCTTTGCATGGGATTAGGGTATATATAGGTGGAGGATATACACATTTGGTTGATTTCATAGACTGGTTGGGTCTTGGATGTAGGAGGGAGTAGTTTTTTGTGTACCCTCTTTCTTGCTTTTTGTTTGGTGCTCTTTGTATACGACCCGTGTACTTTTGTATGCTTTAAGCATTTATTAATTCACCCTCTTACTTATAATATATATATATTCGGGTAACTAGCAGCTATTTGGTATGGGTCACATATTCCATTTGTTGATGTAAACATTTTATGAGAGGGAGGACACCTGCACTTTTCAGAATAGACTCTTCCAAAAGTGCTACGGTTGCAGATTTATGGGAGGAAGGAGGAGCCGGAGGTGGCCATTGGGAGGTTTAATTTAGACCCTTCCAATATTGAGAGATAGAGGAGGGGACCCAATTTTTGGGACTTATTTACTTATTGAAAGTGTGAGTAGGATAGAACAATTTACTTTGGAAAGATGATAGGAGGGGAAACTTTAGTGTCAAGTTGTACTACAAATCCTCAAGTGCTGAGAATAATTTAGTATTTCCAGCCAAAAAGATTTGGGGTTTCCATGCTCCACTTAGCTTGTTTTTTAATTTTTTGCATGGGAAGTTGTTTGGGGAAGATCTTAACTATAGATATGTTAATGAAGGGGAGATGACCCATCATCAATAGATGCAACTTTTGTAAAGATGATGAAGAATTGGCTAATCACATCTTGATTCATTGTGATAAGACAAGAATGCTATGAACTTTTCTGGTAGCAGTTTTTGGCACAATTTGGGTGTCTTTGATTTCAGTGAGAAATATCCTCCTTGAATGAAAATTTAAGGGGCTAGATAAAAAAAGAAAGGTTCAGCGCTTGGCTCCGGTTTGTTTATTTTGGTGTATTTGGAAGGAGTACAACTGAAGAACTTTCGATAATGATGAACTCTCAGATCAAAGATTGAAGGAGTTCTTCATTAAATCACTTTTAGAGCCCCTCTATTTTGGATTTCTTAGTTGCTCATTCTTTTTATTTTATTTATTTATTTTTACCATAATCTGATCCAGTTAAAGTTCAAAACTGTTTGATTAGTTAACATAGTGTTTAGAAATTTCAGCATGGAATAACCTTTTTCCAATCAACTATATGTTGGTCTGGGCTAAAACCGGGTAAAGTTTAAATGTGCGTCTGCCTGATCCAAAGTTTGGTATTCCCAAAAAGAAGGTAAAAGTTAAATTAGAAGTGTAACAGTCTAAAGATTACACTATAGTCAGACATCTTTCTGCATCAGAGGGTAGACATTGTCACCATTCTGAAGGTGGGTTTGGTCATTGAATTTACTACAAAGTAGATAATATGACAGTTTTCATTGCATTTGCAGGGAAAGCAGTCTGATGCAAGTGGAATCAAACCATGCTTCTTTATAAGAACTCCTTTGAGCAAACTTACTATGACATTCTCTCTGTCAAGGAAGATGCAAGCTATGAAGAGATCCGTGGATGCTACCGATCTGCCATCCTCAATTCCCATCCTGATAAATTGCAAAAGACAACAGAGACATCCAATACTGATCCTGAGTCAGGAGATAGATTCCTGAAAATACAGAAGGCTTGGGAAACCCTCAGTGATCCAAGGTCACGAGCTGTTTATGATAGTGGGCTGCAAGCTTCAAGACAGGATACAGCCACAGCTGAAGATCTCAGCTTAGAGGATATGACAATTGAAGATGATGGCAAAGTATTAGAGCTCTTTTACCAGTGTCGCTGCGGTGATTACTTCTCTGTTGATTCGTCTGAATTGGGGGAAATGGGGTATGCTGTGTTTAGGGACGGAAGCAAGATCTCTTTACAGACACCAGATTCTTTGCCCGCATCGTTTATTCTTCCTTGTGGGTCTTGTTCTCTAAAAGTCCGCCTATTGATTAACGCAGATACTGCAGTAGTAGTTTCTGATAATCTGTAATTTGTGGGATTAATTTTTCGTGATCGAGGGCCTCAAGTTTTTGATTGATGAGGAGTTGAAACTATCAGGGCAGCCATTCCACATCTGTTGTGAGCTTCCCAGCAAAATTTTGATTTGAAAAACGGCATGATATAAAATTTCTTTTAGTTTTAATGCCATGTCACGTAACAATATGGGATTAATATGGTTATGTAACGTTTGAAAATAAAAGAAAATTTAGAATATTGATATTATGATATGAAATTTGTATAACATCGATTATAAATATAAACTACATAGATTTTTTAAAGAAAAACAAAACATCTATGATAAAAATAAATAATATTTTAAAGCAGTGTACAAGTTTTCAAATTAATTCTGAATTTAATTTGTGCAAAGGTGTGAATGGTTATGGTTGACGAAGATGAATTTAATGACATAACAAATGGACATCTGCCTAATTTCGGGGCTGGAAAAACCTAGAACAAGGCAGACTCGACAGCCACATGCGATGATATTGTGGGTGCTGGGAGCGGAGCCCACGTCGTCAACCTAACATATGGTGATATTGTGTGGAGCGGAGCAGAGACCACGTCGTCAACCTATACATGTGTGGACAAATATGAGCCCACGTGATCCAATCTCTGGACAACTCTGAGAAAATGACGTGGAACTCAAAATGTCCACACCTCGCTTTAGCCTTTACCCTCCCACGTTATAAATAATGCTGCCAGGCTCCAATCTTCATACCCACACTCAGAAGTACACAGTAGCATCGCCATAGCATCATAGCGCCATTGGAAGCCCTTGCACGACTCGCTAAGAATTTCGGAGTCGACGCTGATGGCCATGGCAACCACCATGCAATCCACCCTTGCAACAGCTATGACACGCGTAGCCAACAGAACCAGAGATCTCCAGGTCGTCCCTCCCAGGTCGGTGCTACGTCTTCAAAGGAGTGCTGTGCAGGTGCGGTGCACCAAGGAGGTAAGATCTCAACCTCCACTCAGATCATAGCAGATAATGTCAGCCGATTTATGGGATTTTGACAACTGATCTCGTAACCATTGTGCAGGATGGCCAAATCGAACGGCCACCTCCTGTCACCACCAACCCCCAGCAGCCACCCTCACTCTCACAGTCACGTCAACCGATCCCTCCTCCTCCTCCTCCTCCTGCGCCTAAGGTATGTAAAGTCCGCGGGTAACTTCTTTCCATGGTCACTTTTCCGGTGGGGTTTATAACATGAGAATATATATATGTTTTTGAATTTTGTGGCAGGTGAGCACTAAATTTGGGGATGTGTTCGCATTTAGTGGGCCGGCACCGGAGAGGATCAACGGCAGGCTTGCCATGGTAGGCTTTGTTGCGGCAATGGGTGCGGAAATATGGAAGGGTGAGGATGTGTTTGCTCAGATATCCAACGGTGGGATTCCATGGTTCCTGGGAACCGCTGTTGTACTCTCACTGGCTTCTCTGATTCCCTTGTTCAAAGGTGTGAGCGTGGAGTCCAAATCGAAGGGGTTGATGACTTCTGATGCGGAGATGTGGAATGGGAGGTTTGCCATGTTGGGTCTGGTTGCACTCGCCTTCACTGAATATCTTAAAGGTGGTGCTCTTGTCTAGCTCTCACCCCCCGCGTTTGCCATCTGTTTTGGCTCACATCTCTAATGTAAATTCAGGATCCTTCAATGTAATGGAAAAATTGGTATCTTGACTTAATATAATCCGAAGTTCTTTCACCTAAAATTCTGATGGAATGTCGAGGCTTTTCTTTGGAACTTGGAAGGGCCCCAGGTCGAATACAACTTCAAGCTATTCTCAACTTTACAACTTCATATCACATGTGAATCAACTCTCAAACCATTAAAATGTGTCAAAACAGCACCACTGTTAAATCGTGGACGCCACTGATTTATCCTTCTTTTAAATTTCCACAAACACAATGCAATAAAAGCAAACTCTTATACATCTAATTTAAATATTTCAAAATCATATTTTGAGTTGAAATATCTTCCAAATATAATTTAATAACATAAAACAATCTTTTTCGCTAAATTCAAGAGTTATAAGGCCATTCAAACAAACTACATCAACCTCCCGATTCGGTCATAAAATGGCATTCGGTTCAAACGGACGCCCCCCCGGAACATACCTACACAAATGTTATTTGGCTAATTGAATGGCGGCCTTAATTCTAATAGGGTTTTGAAGTTTAAGAGAAGCTTGGCAGCTTACTATAAAATATTTCGTAATGCTCGCTATTTTGTGCGCAGGGCTAAAGGTCTGATCAACATTCCTGCGCGCTATAATTCCACAATGCCCTCCCAACAGGTTTCCTGAATGCATTCATTCCCATTCACACACACAAAGTTAGAGGATCAATAGCTAAGCACGTTTAGGGCAAATTATGACAAACCAATGGAGAGTTAGATCCATGGGGTTAAAAGGCCCATTAGTTTGGCTGTTTGTCCTAATCACAAATAGAATTAGCAGGGCAATGGTGCAGTTTATAGACATGAAAAAGAAGGTTCAACCTTTTTTAAGAACTACTATTTGCTAACGCAATTGAGCAACCTCTTTTATTCATTACATAGGTGGATCTCACATTCATTTATATGAAAAGGCCTCTCTACAACGTCTCAAGCATATAAACAAGAAAGAATGAGAAGAATACATTTTCCTACTATTTCATGTATTTACATCTCACTAAAACTTGGAACTTCTTCTGTTGAGTATATTATTGAACCAGCTCAGCAATCAACTCACCATTTTGAGGCTTATTCAATTCCTCTTCAGAGTCAACATTCTGTTTCTGTGACAAAGTACAAATCATTGTTAAAGGCAGCCAATCAAGCACTCAATAAAGGAATAATTGTTATAGGATATTTTTTTGATAAACATAATTGTTATAGGATATTGAAGTCTAGTCTTAAGTTATCTAACTAAATGTGCATATCACGGTAGAGAGAATAATTGAGAGACACACCCAGTGCATTTGCCTTTTTCACAATCGTTGCAATCCAATCAGAGAAAGCAATGTCACTATATTTCTAGTTAAATAACCTGTGTTTCAGGGATTGGCTAAACACAGTCCAGAGCATAGTGCTTAGTGATATTGAAAATACTATAGATAACTGCAAGAATTGCACAATCAGTAACATAGAATGGTACAACCCTTTTTAGTTTCTATGGA